>NC_088688.1:62049490-62352521 GCF_028017835.1 Emys orbicularis | reverse complement strand
TGGTAGAGTTATGAAATATATCATACCAAAGGTAAAAAGACTCAATCAACCAAACTAATCAAATAAATAATTGAGATGACGTGGTGATAAAGTCATGAAAGAAAAGCCAACAATGCCAGGGACTAGGGGAAAGAAAGCTGGGAAGCTGGGGATGGGAAGTTTGTGTATCTTCTGTGTATCTTATGGATTATTTCAAATGAAAAGATGAAATACATTTCAATAAATGAGAGGAAAAGAAGCTTGTTTGTGATTGTGAGGAGGTAATAACTGCTCACTAAAGAAGAAAGGAGGAGGATCCTTAAGAAGATCATTAGTTTTGAATAGCAAAGTAATTACTCTAATATTCTGGCCTATAAGGTTAATTAAGGTTGCATTAGCCAAATCACTTCACTTGAAAAAAATGATCCTTAATGACAACATTGTGCATTTGAAAAATTAGACATAATATTTAAACAGGTTAAAATAATACAATAAAAGGCTGGCAGGTTTCTCTTTTCTCAGTGGAGGTGGTAATGCAAGGCTTGTGCACATGCAGCATGGGTGCAATGTGCCTTATGTTGAACTGACCCAAAGACAGTGTGCAAACACATACAGTACCTATGAGTCCATGGTGGGACTTTATATCCATCACAGTTGCAGTGAGGAAGGAACACCACCTTGTGCTGGACACACCAGCTCTTGTAAGCTAAGCAGCCACTAATATGCTTCAGCGTCGGCTGTACAAGCCTGCCCAGTACCCAGGGGTATGTACTCAAGTTGTTAGTCTGTGCAGGGTCCATGCGGCCGCATCTTCACTGCTATTTTTACCCATGATAGCTAGGTTAGAGCTAACACAGGCATTCCTACCTGAGCTGCAGTCACAACTGCAGTGTAGACATGAGGGAAATGTCAGGGCTGCAGGAAACGGGATGGGTGATTGAATACATGGCATTCTACACTCTGGGTAATTACTGAGCCAATGGTCCATCATGATGCTCTGAGTTAGTAGACTTCTGAAAATGCAATCTTCTACATAAATGCAAAATAATTATCCTCATAGTTATTAAAGATAACATGGCACTTTTAGCAGTGAATAATTGCAATGTACTGGGCAAACTCTGAAAGGCCATAATAATTATATCCTACTTATTAAGTTATTTTTATTATGTTGGTGCATAATGCCTGCTCCATTCCATCCCGGTGGTGGTTGCTCTCTATAATAAATGTAGGACTAGGATAAGAAGATTCAATTTTATTAGTGAAATAGCTCACAAGACAGAATTTACAACAGACTGCCAAGACCACACAGTTGGGGAAGTATCATGGTTGCTCTCTTGGCATTTTGGGTAAAATAAATATACTTGTTATAGAAGCCTGTTTCTCTGCCAGTATTTCCACTTTGAACATCAATTTTAGAGTCTAATATCATGGCCTGTATAAATTCACATTAGGATGAAATATGATTTAATATATTCAGTCCATTTTTAGCTCTCAGCTCCAAAATCCACAATTTTCATAGCGTTCTGGACACCTTTTTTGCCAAGCTCCAAACCAGAAATATCTTTATTTTTAAAAAAATTCAAATTTGAAGACAACTGCTCTTTAAAACAAATAAATAACAATACTGATATTTTATTTGGAAAACAATTCACAGAGATAATTGCATTTGAAAATTAGCTACCAAGCCTGTACAGTAATTCTAATAAGATCACATTTCCAGATCTTGTTATGATGGTAAGTCCCATTCAAATAAATGACACAATCCTTTCATTTTAAAATCTTTGCCCTGAATTTTAATGCTCCTTTAAGGTGCCAGATTGACAGATCTGGAAACACCAGTCCTTTATTAAGCCATAGAACAGGTACATTACTAACAACAGCATGACAAGCATCCCACACTGCTCCATAATGGTTCCTCACTTCAGCTCTGGAGAGGTTGGACCGATCAGTCTCTATATCACTTCAGAGCATGGCATCTTCTCTAAGACTGGCAACATAGGTGCCCATTTGTATCAAAAATGTGATGAGGCATTCTCCAATGCACGTCACACAGGCCACCAAACGGCCTTCGGACTGTAATGAATAATGTAGTCTTAGATACAATGAAGGTGAGTTGAAGATGATATTGGAAATTTAACTCAGGAAGTTATTATTATGTTTGCAGACCTGAAGAAGAGCTCTGTGTAAGCTTGAAAGCTTGTATCTGTCACAAACAGAAGCTGGTCCAATAAAAGATATTACCTCACCCACCTTGTCTCGCTAACAAAGAATGAGACACTTTATGTTGTTAAAATCAAGACATATTATTGGTTCAGAAATTATTCACAATAATATAAACATGGTATTTATAAACTAAACTTATTGCTTTCCACCTTATGAAAATAAAAATTAATTAATGGTCAAGCGAAGCAAGGTCTTATACTCAACTCTGTGTCATTACTTTGTCTATCTATCTGTAATGTCATAACTTTTGAATGCCACATCCACTTAACTCCAACATTGCAGGGAATCTTCTAGGCATCAATGGGCAGGTCCCTATTGATTGGGGTTGAAAATCAGAAAACTGGAAGGGGTAAAATGGGGGGCACAAGGAGTCCCTGCCATCCAGCAGCTTCAACCCCTATAATTGACATAGAACCAGCTGGTGACAGCCATTAATACCTTCCAGCATAACAATACCTCTATCTCAGCTCTGCCCTTCTTCCCAACAGTTGAAAAATGTTAACACCCTGAATAAATATGTCCCAGACAGCTAAATAAGAATGGTGGGGAGGGATAAGGGGGAAGGGGAATAAGGGTAACACATAGACCCTGGCATGAGGGGGAGAATGGAGGATGCTGGAATGGGGAAGAGCATCCGGAGCTCCTGCCAGATTGGGGAAGGAGGGATACATAGAGAATGGGGGTAGGGGAATATGGGGGACACACAGTGATAAGTACGTCTTGCGTCTGATGAAGTGGGCATTCACCCACGAAAGCTTATGCTCCAATACTTCTGTTAGTCTTAAAGGTGCCACAGGACCCTCTGTTGCTTTTTAAAGAAATCATTGAATCACTGTTTTACCATACCATTTCCCTGGGAGATTTCTGAACCCAAACTCTGCACTATGGTGTGCCTTATGAGAACCAGAAAATGGAAACCAACATGAATCGAAATAGCCTATTTTCCCTGGCAAGCTGTGAGAAATGCAGATAGCAAATAACTGAAAAGTATATTACATTTGATTTTTTTTCTTCATTTTGTAATCAAGTGTTATTAGTAACACAGAATGGAGGTAATAGTTGAGATTTATGTTGACAGTGTACTGTACCTTCAAAAGTGATGCCCATTCTGAAAATCACCTTTGGGGTATGTCCACACTTGGAGCTAGGGGTGTGATCCCCAGCTCACATAGGTAAACTCACGCTAGCTGTCATCAAGTGAGCGTGCTAAAAATAGTAGTGTACACATGGACAGCAGCAGCACAGGTTAGCTGCCCCAAGTATATACCCATAGGGTCCAGGTGGATTTGTACTTGGGGCAGCTAGTCCTTCCTGCACTTTCCTCTGCCTGTGCCACCATGGCTAATTATAATTATTCCCACTGCCTGTGCCACCATGGTTACAAATTTTAGCCTGGTAGCTCAATGACAGCTAGTGCTAGTATGACTACCTAAGCTGGGAATCACACCCCCAGCTCCAAGACTAGACATAGCATTAAACAGAGCTCTGGGGGATGTGATGGAGCTACAAGGATTGTTGAATAAGGCTGACATGATGTGACAAGTTCACACAACAGACCCAAATTCTTCAATCAGCCCTGATTTCAGGCGCATTTTTAACTTTACTTACCAAAAAAAAAACCAACCCCCCAAAGAACCTGAAAATGCATTCTGCAAATGAGTAGGGTAGACAAATGAAAGACACCACCAGATCAGCAGGACTTCACTTTCCAAGGACAGCTATTCCAAATCCACCTTCACAAAACAGCACTGTCCGAAAATTCCTGTGGCAAGAAGTTCATTATGTTGTAATTGGGCTAGCATCCTAATGTTTCAAATGAAGTGATGAATTATACCACCCCAAGCTTTCAGAATGCTTTTAACAAGGTTAAACCTTGGGTAATTTGAAGTGGTTCAATTCTGTATGTGTAACTTGGAGACTCCTACTGTGTTTTCAGAATGTCAAGGGGAAAAAATACTGCTTTTCCAATGATAAATCATTATAATATTATTTTATCCCTGAAAACACATTTGCAAAGCCAGATGGATAATGCTCTGTTTTTGAAAAGTCCATAAACTTGACCGGAAAATGTGCTTTTTTTTTTTTTTTTTTTACATAATCTTGTAAAAAATATTAGAGCTGCAGCAAGCTGCTCTCTACACAGAGTTGGTCTCTGGTGGAAAAACCCCTTTCAAAGGCTCTCAGACTTGTCTCCCACAGAGAGACCAATATTGCTGCCACTAAGTGCTACTCCCATGCTGAAGAAAGGCAATTCCAGTCTCAAACAGATACCAGTGAGAAGCAGAAAAGTTCAGCAGAAACATTGGAGATGTTTGTTGAAGGAAAATATTAAGATTTTTTTTAAAGAGTCAATATTTGTGCAAACTGTCAGGGCAAAAGAGGAACTGGTTTTAAGAGTGCAGCTGGGAGCGGGAAAACAATATTATTATTTGAAGTACTTTTAACCAAGGCTTAATAAAACAGTGGATCATACAGCTGAGAGAAGGGAGAATTCACAGAGAAGAGGAATCTCATGATTTGTACTTACATTTAAATCACATCAATTGAACATTATGATGGAATCTTGAAACTTAGAACAAAAAGGCAAAAATTGAATAGTCTAGTGTTTTTGAATGCCTTTGACAGTCTCCGAGCTGGATTCTGATTTCATTTACACCAATGAAAATGAGGAGCAGAATCAGGCCCTCTCACTGTAAAGTTAATGTTGATTAATTGGAGAGGGTTCAGAGTAGAGCCACGAGAATGATTAAAGGACTGGAAAACATGCCGTATAGCAGGGGTGGCCAACCTGAGCCTGAGAAAGAGCCAGAATTTACCAATGTCCATTGCCAAAGAGCCACAGTAATATGTCAGCAGCCCCCCATCAGCTCCCCGACCCTGCTCCCAGCACCTCCCACCCACCTGCAGTCCCGCCCATCAGAACCTCTCCCTCAGTCCACACACCTCCTGATCAGCTATTTCATGACGTGCAGGAGGCTGGGGGTGGGGGGAGCGAGGGCATGGCAGGCTCAGGGGAGGGGGTGGGAAAGGGTGCAGTGGGGGCAGGGCCTGTGGCAGAGCCAGGGGTTGAGCAGTGAGCATCCCCCGGCACACTGAAAAGTTGGCGCCTGTAGCTCCAGCCCCTAGTCGGTGCCTATACAAGGAGCCGCATATTAACTTCTGAAGAGCCGCATGTGGCTCCAGAGCCACAGGTTGGCCACCCCTACCTTATAGTGATAGACTCAGAGATCCATCTATATACCTTAACAAAGAGAAGAATAAATGGTGACTTGATTACAGTCTAAAAGTACCTACATGGGGAACAAATATTTAATAAAGAACTCTTCAGTCTAGCAGAGAAAAATAGAACATGATCCAATGGCTGGACGTTGAAGCTAGACAAATTCAGACTGGAAATAAGATGAAAATTTTTAACAGTGAGAATAATTAACCAATGGAACAATTTACTAAGAGTCATGGTAGATTCTTCTTCAATGATAACTTTTAAATAAAGAGTGAATGTTTTTCTAAGAGTCTGCTCTAGAAATTATTTTGTGCAAGTTCTACGGCCTGTGTTATACAGGAAGTCAGACCAGCTGATTAAAATGATCCCTTCTGGCCTTGGGATCTTAGAATCAATGAAAAATATGAGTGTTTCCTCTTTGACACAGCCTTAAAGGATAGACACCATTCATATTTTAATATAGGCAGCACTTTTAGATGTCCTTAAGCTGCTAAGTGCTTCAGCAGCCTCGAGCATCTTTACCATGCAAACACCTGTCCCTGGCATTTTCCTGCTGCATGCTTCAGTAAGAAGGGTTTAGGTACACAGTTTATTCTGCTGCTGAGAAGTGCTCCCACTTGGCCGATCATCCCATCAGCTTAACTAGCCTCTAGGATCTATCAAAATATTATAGTATGCTCAGGGGAAACTTTGGCTGTCTAAAAATGAAGCAGAGAAACTCTCCAAAAACAATGAATCATCTTCATAATTACACATCTGCTAGGAAAGATGTATTCAAAGATTGGAAGTACTACAAAAAGTCTTAAAGCCCATAGAACAATTCACAGTTGTTCTGTTTCAACTACCCTCTGATCACTCTGAGTTTAGAAGTACATTTTTGTGCAGTTTTAAGGTCTTAGTGCCACTATTACAAGTAGGAAAACTACCTAATCAACCAAGGAGAAATCAAGCAGCTGATCCTGTCCTGTTACTACAAACTCCTTTTTCAGTTTAGGGGAGGCAATCTAAGGTTACTCTTGTATTTGAAAATAAGAAATGTTTCATTTCTTTTCCACTTGAATTTGATAGTCCAATCTTGACTATGACAAGAAGGTTTAGGAAGCAGAGCAAAAGGGAAGTCTTCTCTTCTTGAGCTTCAGCAGGTTGCATTCAAATTTTGGAATTGCTCAGGGAGTTCCAAGTTATTACCTATCAACTGGACTTCTCTCTCTCCTGGATATTAAAAGTGAGTGGAAAGACACTGTGTCTATTTTGGGAGGAGCCTTGATCCTGGAGAAAAAGGGAAAGAAGTGATGTTCAGCCCATGTACCGAAAAACAACTCTGGATTCTGACACTCTCACCAACTATTCTTCTTTGTTTAATCTTATACCTCTTAGGGCAGAGAGTTATTGAGGAAGTGGTCGCCATGTAACATAAGTAAATCTTTGATTTCCTTGACCCTTGTCAATTCAAATTTAGATATGCTATGAAGACTGAGCTGGTCAACTTGGTCTTCTTGGTTGAGGCTGTCTTCCTGGTGTTGTATGGAGATCAAGTGTCCATGCTGATTCTGTTAGATTTATAAGCTTCCTATGCCAATGTTGACCCCTCGGTAATGTTGACATGCCAGTGGGCCCTGGTACAGATAGGTGGAATTGCGCAAGTAGCTTTCTTTCTTTCTGAGAGTACCCAGAAAGTACTACTGAGCAATCAAGGACTCTGATGCAGAGTTCCACAACTCCATTCTGCTATCCCTCTTTCAAACATGTATATGAAGCAGTGGAGCTGCAGTGCCTTCAGCATGTGAATGACACTGTGCTCCACATCTCTATTTCATCAGTCCTGAACAACACTTTCCCAGTGCCTCAGAGAAGTTGACACTTGGCCAAAAGAATCCTGGATGAGGTCATCCTGGAGAAGATGGGGGCAATATTGTTAAGGCTGGGGAAAAATCTGGAGGAAATAGTGGATGTTGCATGTCAGTTAAAGAAGTTTGAGTACGTTTGATACTCAGGCTTGCAACTTAGAGACCTTAGTGGATCAAGGCGAATTCTGGAGGTTCAGGAGGCGGTTCAGGTTCAGGAGTTTGTTTTTTTTCCACATCTCTGTTTGGCCAAGAGGCTGCCATCTTTTTTGGAGTCTGAACTTTGTCAGTAATCATTTACTTTGTCTTGCTAGGCTACTTTAAATTCCATTCCCCTCTCCTTGTGTAACGCCATGTCACAGTAGTTGAGATCACGAAGGATGCTTGAGCTAGCAAGGCCAGCAACCCTAGGTTTAAATGTGGCTCTGCATTCCATAAATATGTATGTGCACCTTGAACTATGTATTTGAAATGTCTAAATAAATATTGTTCCATTCCATAAATTCCTACAAAAATTAAAAACACAACCACTTCTGTGACTTGCCTGGTAATGTCTGTGTTCTCCATGGGTTTTATTTCGATTTTAATTAGCTGTTTTGTAACCTGCTGTGCCAGCTAAATCAATCAATTTCTGCAATCAGTGCTGGCACCAAAGGACAACTGACTGGCATGTTGAATAACAGCCTCAGATCTTGCCAGAAGCAAGATCAGTTGACCTATATTTTTTACAAAAAATTTCACATGAATTAATGAATACTCAACAATGCCAATAATTTCAGATGGCAAGGCCACCCATAGAAGAAATCACAATGCAGAGGGAGCATTGGATTTAACACTTTTTAGGGAGATCCTTAAATTCTGGGCACAGCTCTGGAAGCTTTCCTATAACTCCACACTTATATTTTCCTTTATTGTCTTAATGAAAGAGTTCTCTGGACAAGACAGACAAAGGAATCTGGATAAACTCAAAGGCATTTCATGACAAAAGTTATCTTTGTGCTTTCTGTAGTCTGCAGAGTTTGAAGTGGACATATAGAGCAACATATTCCCATCAGGAAATAGGAATTTGCTGTCAAACTCATTGTTGTCAATAGGATTTGCATTCCTAAATCCCCATAGATTCATAGATTCTAGGACTGGAAGGGACCTCGAGAGGTCATCGAGTCCAGTCCCCTGCCCTCGTGACAGGACCAAATACTGTCTAGACCATCCCTGATAGACATTTATCTAACCTACTCTTAAATATTTCCAGAGATGGAGATTCCACAACCTCCCTAGGCAATTTATTCCAGTGTTTAACCACCCTGACAGTTAGGAACTTTTTCCTAATGTCCAACCTAAACCTCCCTTGCTGCAGTTTAAGCCCATTGCTTCTTGTTCTATCCTTAGAGGCTAAGATGAACACGTTTTCTCCCTCCTCTTTATGACACCCTTTTAGATACCTGAAAACTGCTATCATGTCCCCTCTCAGTCTTCCAAACTAAACAAACCCAATTCTTTTAGCCTTCCTTCATAGGTCATGTTCTCTAGACCTTTAATCATTCTTGTTGCTCTTCTCTGGACCCTCTCCAATTTCTCCACATCTTTCTTGAAATGCGGTGCCCAGAACTGGACACAATACTCCAGTTGAGGCCTAATCAGCGCAGAGTAGAGCGGAAGAATGACTTCTCGTGTCTTGCTCACAACACACCTGTTAATGCATCCCAGAATCATGTTTGCTTTTTTTGCAACAGCATCACACTGTTGACTCATATTTAGCTTGTGGTCCACTATAACCCCTAGATCCCTTTCTGCTGTACTCCTTCCTAGACAGTCTGTTCCCATTCTGTATGTGTGAAACTGATTGTTCCTTCCTAAGTGGAGCACTTTGCATTTGTCTTTATTAAACTTCATCCTGTTTACCTCAGACCATTTCTCCAATTTGTCCAGATCATTTTGAATTATGACCCTATCTTCCAAAGCAGTTGCAATCCCTCCCAGTTTGGTATCATCTGCAAACTTAATAAGCGCACTTTCTATGCCAATATCTAAGTCGTTGATGAAGATATTGAACAGAGCCGGTCCCAAAACAGACCCTTGGGGAACCCCACTTGTTATACCTTTCCAGCAGGATTGGGAACCATTAATAACTACTCTCTGAGTACGGTTATCCAGCCAGTTATGCACCCACCTTATAGTAGCCCTATCTAAGTTGTATTTGCCTAGTTTATTGATAAGAATATCATGCGAGACCATATCAAATGCCTTACTAAAGTCCAGGTATACCACATCCTCCGCTTCTCCCATATCCACAAGACTCGTTATCCAATCAAAGAAAGCTATCAGATTGGTTTGACATGATTTGTTCTTTACAAATCCATGCTGGGATTCCCTATTACCTTACCACCTTCCAAGTGTTTGCAGATGATTTAAACTAACTGGTCTGTAGTTTCCTGGGTTGTTTTTATTTCCCTTTTAATAGATGGGCACTATATTTGCCCTTTTCTAGTCTTCTGGAATCTCTCCCGTCTCCCATGATTTTCCAAAGATAATAGCTAGAGGCTCAGATACCTCCTCTATTAGCTCCTTGAGTATTCTAGGATGCATTTCATCAGGCCCTGGTGACTTGCAGGCATCTAAACTTTTCTAAGTGATTTTTAACTTGTTCTTTTTTTATTTTATCTTCTAAACCTACCCCCTTCCCATTAGCATTCACTATGTTAGGCATTTCTTCAGACTTCTTGATGAAGACCGAAACAAAGAAGTCATTAAGCATCTCTGCCATTTCCAAGTTTCCTGTTACTGTTTCTCCCTCCTCACCCATGTACATATGTAATAGTATGTGAAGCCTTGAGAATGAACTTAAGGGCAACAGGAGTTCAGAAAGAAGCATCAACAACTGAACCAGAAAAATATGAACCAGATTTTACTATTGAAAGTGCAAAATAAGGAACGACAACAGTCAATCTCAGAACCAGGCCCAGTAGAGGCAAGGACCAAGGCCTCATGAGCCAGGGTCAGAAATGAGAAGGAGTAGTGAAGAATTAGAGTCATGACAACAAGTAGTACCAAAAATCCTGGATCTGGCATGACTGATCAGAGCCCTGGATAGAGTAACAGAGTTAAAGAATCGTTAGGCATATCCTCTAAACACACATACACACACACACACACACACACACACACACACACACAGAGAGAGAGAGAGAGAGAGAGAGATACATACATACATACATACATACATACATGTATCTCAAGCTCCAGCCTTTTTTTTTTAAGCAATACTTGAGTTCTGCTCCTTGTTCTGCCACTGGCCTTTTGGATAATGTTAGGTAAGTCCCTGCTCTTTGCCTCAGTTTCCCCATCAATAAAATGGGGATAATGATTCTGCCCTCCTTTGTAAAGTATTTGGAGATCTACTGATGAAAAGCACTATATAAAAGCAAGGTATTATTAAGTATTATTATTATACTACTACTTGTTTAGACTTTATGTTTTGAGTCCGTCTAATAGAGATTTTATAAATATTTGTGAATATATTTGAGTTCTAGCTGCCTTTTGTCTCCTATATTTCACAACAGATATAGGAAAAGATGTTAAACTATTGATACAACTAGAAAAACTATTTACTATCTGTCCCTTTTTGGAAGAAAATTTACTGGCTCTGGTGAACAATTTTAGGATAATGCCCTTTTGGCCAATGAAAATATTTCTAGGAAATCTCTGTACAGGTCTCTCAGAAGTTTTAGATGGCCCTCAAATGACTTTGGCACTTGACTATACTCACATTAATGCCAACTCTATCAGCAAGGACTCAAAGAATTTGACTCATGCTATTCAAAGTCTTGTGATGGATCCCTAGCATTAGTATCCATACACAGCCATGATCTGTGCAGTAGCAGCTACTTCGTCCTTGGTGTGCAGAACTGTTTACCCTCCCCCCCCCCCCCCCACACACACTTTGATCTATGAAATGTTCAATGTTTAAAAATAAGACAAGGATTTATCTGAGCAAAGATAAACATAGCATTGAAGCAACCCTGATTTCACATGCCTTCTACAGTACTCCAACTGTCATTCAGAGAAGGAGCTCAGGGAGATGCATGAAAATGATGCAAGCTTTACGGGTTTCACTGGGCAGTACTGATATAAATATAACACAGTGATGTGTTTGGTTGTGATTGTTGGTATTTTCTTTGGAAACAAAATGCTAAAACGTGAAATTAAAGCCATGTTGCTTAGTTGCAGCATTCAGGAGCCTGACAGCCTTTAGGTCAAATTCTGCTCTAAGTTATATCCATACAATCAGTGGAGTTTCACAAGCGTATCTGGGAGCAGAATTTGACTCAGAAAGTATACTTTGGATGATAGACAAAGTAACAAAGAGTAATTTAAGCCAGATCAGGCAAAGGGTGCTACAAACATTGACAATTATTCACAACTTTCTAGAGCAAATAAATCTTGGTCTGTAGATGGGTTGCAAACAGTTTGTTGTGAATACTCATAATTTACACTGTGTTGGTTGGATGAATCACATGGTATACTGTTTGCAGTGCCTGATTAAATGACCTATGTGACTAACCAAATACAGCATAATTTTTGCATATTACAAAAGAACATGCAGTTCGAAATTTACACTGCAACATTTAATTACTTAAGTCCTTCAATCAGGGAACAGAAACAAAACCCACTGAGATTTCTCCAACTATTTGTATAACTTTTTTTTTTTTTTCAAAAATATTTTTTTTCAGAATTCTTTTGGTTGGATCACATGTTATGGATACCATGTTGCTGCTCCCAAAGTCAAACAAATAAGAACAGCTGGCTAGATGACCTAAAAAATCATGTAATATAACAACAGGCTTCTGAAGCATAGGAAATCATTTACTTATCCCAGAAAGTCACCTATATGATAATCATCCATGAATAGTTTCCACTATTAGCCTGAACTACCTAGTCCTGTAATTGCTTTTCAAAAGTAGCTACAGGAGAACTTCAATACAAAGTATACGATTCAGCATAGATAAACACCCAATAGTCTGGATGCTGATCTGAATTACTGGATGAGTTTGAAAAATCATAGCTAAGGTGTTCAAAATATTATATCATAAGATTATTATATGGATCTGTTAAACTGGGATGGAAATCTTACAAGAATAGACTATTATGGTATCATTGCACTTCTGCTTCTGAGACCGTCCAGAACCCAGAGATGCAGTCCCATGCAAAAATGAAAAATAATGGAACAGTTTAGACAGCTATTATTGAGTATTACAGTTCAAGGACAAGCTGCGTTTGTGATCACTCTTTCAGTGTCCCAGGGTGGGCAATCTTTCCAGCCACAGGCCACCTGCACTTCTCTCAGATTGGAATCCCTGTGGTCCACCAAGCTACTGCAATCCCTGTTTACCAACCACATTTAGCTCCAGCAGGTTCACCTGCATTTGGCCCCTGCTATGGAATCCTCTCTAAGAGTGTGAGCTCAGCTGGTTTATTCAAAACAGAATATACTTTATTTGTCCAAAGTACCATAATCACAAGCAGTGAGAAGTGGATTAAAAATAACAAAAGCCATGAGGTATATTCTCTTACCTAAATGTTGTCATCCCTTGCAAGTTAGGTAGGTCCCACTTATCCCTGAGACCCCAGCATCTGGAGATTTTATCATAGTCTGTTACTCTATCAGTATTCTGACCCACTCTTCTCCAAGGCTCAGAAGTTCTGCTTCTAAGCTCTTTGTTTGAAGGTCCCTAAAGCCCCCTGGGATTTTCAAGCTGGAGACTCCTCCCCCTACCCCCATGGAACTAGCCAAACTCTCATTCCACATTCATGGCGGTAAGATTCAAATGAATTAACATCCCATCCCCACTGTCCTTTTGAGTACTGGAAAATGGGCTCTGTCCACAGCCATTTTCTTGGGTTCTTGCAATCCAAAGCTAGCTCAAACTGATGTAAATCCTTAGTTGTGCTTAGTTGTGCTTTATGCAGCAACACAAGTACCACTAAATCCCAAGAGAGATATAACAATCAGAAAACTTAATACAGATAATTCCCACATTCACACTGAGACACCAAAAAGTATGGCTTGAGTTCAGCATGACATTTAGTTGACTTTTTTCTTTCTATCTATCTTTCTTGCTTGCTGAAAGGGAAGAGCCTTTCTTTGAATCATTTAACTTTGAGCATGTCTATCACCCTACATATTTCTGTGTTTGGAGGCAACTAAATATCTTGAAGCCCAACTTTTTTTCCCATTAGGCTTTTCATTATCTCTGCTTTACCAAACAGCACTATAAAGGTACACATTTAGGAGTTTAATACACCTCTACCCCAATATAACACGACCCAATATAACACGAATTCAGATATAATGCGGTAAAGCAGCGCTCTGGGGGGGTGGGGCTGCGCGCTCCGGCGGATCAAAGCAAGTTCAATATAATGCGGTTTCACCTATAACGTGGTAAGATTTTTTGGCTCCCGAGGACAGCGTTATATCGGGGTAGAGGTGTATTTTATAAGTTATGTCCAAGCATTAGAGCAAACAGGGCAAAAAAAGAAAATCTTTCATATACCTGCTCTCAAATATCCAGGTAGCAAGCAGCAACTCTACCCTTTACAGATTGCAGACAACATTATGTATTATTCATTATACATTATACTGTATTATCAGAGAAATATTATTTGATCATGTACCTAACAGCTGTAGCACAATGGGACAGAACTAAGGTTTCAAGTTCAACCTTAACTTTTGCATTTTCCAGACTTTTGAGTGTTTAACCTCTCAACTGTAACCATTCTCATTTTATTAGTATAGTTTTCTGTATGGAATATTTAGGAGCAAGGATCATTTCAACTAGAACATAGCTTTTCCTGGCACATTTAGACTTAACATTTCATTCACAGTGTAATTGCATAGCTGGGAAGTGCAGAATAGTTTCCATGAATTTTGCCAGCTCAACTTAATCCCTCCATATCCTCTTGGAAAGTCCTTGGGTACAATGGAGACAGAAAGTGAATTATTTCTAAATGCAGCATTTTGGGGATGAGCTTGGTGTACTTGAGTCCAAGAGAGTATCTATCTTTCATCAGTTCTAAAACAATGCTAATTAATTTCACATTTCCCTAGAAGAAAAGCACCCAATATATTTTCCTCACAAATAATACTCCAATTAATATGTGACTACTGATGTCCTTGTGCTGTGAATGAAGGTATAAGGGGCAGAGTTGTTCCACTCCGCCTTCAGTTTCTTCACACTGGAACCCGACTCCAATGCATCAGGGAAGGAGTATGGGTCATGTAATGGACACATGCAACATATCTTGATGTACAACAGTTATGAGAAGGTAAGTAACTATTTTTTCTTCCTCAAGTACTTGCATATATCCACTGCACTGTGACTCCCAAGCTGTTACCCCAAGAGGTAGGCATGGGACTCTCATCAGAAGAGGGATTGTAGGACCCTCTTGCCTACATTTGCATCTTCTTTCAAAGTGGCAAAGAGTGTGTAACGTCTGGTGAAAGCATGGATCAAGGACCATGTTGCTGCTGTTCAGATGTAGACAACTGGGATGTGTGCCAGCAATGCCGGCAAGGCTGAATGTGCTCTGGTTGAGTGCCCCATGAGTCTATCAGGAAGCATTACACTCCTTTAATGGCCAAAGCCACTGTGATTCAACTGGTGATCCATTCTGTGTATGACATGAAGAGCTGGGAAGATGACTGAAAGGTTTCATCCTACTCAAGTAAAAAGCCAATGTATGATATATGGCCAATGGCCATTAAAAACACTATCTTTTCTGATATGTGCAGAAAAGAGCACAATGGCAAAGGTTTGAAAGGAGGGTCCATAAGTGCAGGCAACAACAAATTCAAATCCTAGGAAAGTGTTGGTTCTGTGATAGGTGGGAATAACCTACCTAGACCTTTCAAAATGGGGTGAGTAAAAACAGTTCTGCCATCTATTTGAGGATGAAAAGAGGAAATGGCTGCCAGATGCACCCTAATAGAGCTGAGTTATAGATTAAACTCCTTATGTTGAAAAAAAATTGTAGAGGATTGTCTGAATGCTGGCCTGAGGTGGAGATATATTATGGGAAGTCACCCAATGGAGAAACGCTTTCACTTAGTCAGGTAGGTAGCTCTGTTGAAAGCTTTTCAGCTAATAAGAAGAATGTTCTGGGACAGCCACTGAGCAATATGCTTCCAGCCACTGAGCAATATGAACCAGGCTGTGAGTTGCAGCACTTGAGCCTGATATCTGTTCAGCACTCATCCATGGCTCTGTGTTAGGAGTTCTTTGGTCAAGGACAATGGCAAGGACAGTTTGCAGGGGTCTGAATACCAATGCCTCTGAATACCCAGGGTGGAGCTATAAGGAGTTTGAGTTTGATACTGATCCTGGGAATCAGAGACACTGGTGGGAATGCATAGTGACAGAACTTGTCACACAGAAACCAGAAACATCTGATACTGAACTCCATCCTGAAACAGAATCAGGGACATTTCCTGTTCTGCAGAGTTGCAAATAGGTCCACAGATGGAAAAAACCCTATACAAAATAACAGGGCCGTTGATTAATCGCAGTTAACTCACGCGATTAACTCAAAAAAATTAATTCCGATTAAAAAAATTAATGATGATTAATCGCATTGTTAAACAATAGAATACCAACTGAAATTTATTTAATATTTGTGGATGTTTTTCTACATTTTCAAATATATCAATTTCAATTACAACACAGAATACAAAGTGTACAGTGCTCACTTTATATTATTTTTGATTACAAATATTTGCACTGTAAAAATGATAAACAAAAGAAATCGTATTTTTCAATTTACCTCATACACGTACTGTAGTGCAATCTCTTTATCATGAAAGTGCAACTTACAAATGTAGGGTTTTTGTTACATAACTGCACTCCAAAACAAAGCAATGTAAAACTTTAGAGCCTACTAGTCCATTCAGTCTTATTTCTCGTTCAGCCAATTGCTAAGAGAAACAAGTGTGTTTATATTTACGGGAGATAATGCTGCCCACTTCTTAATTACAATGTCACCTGAAAGTGAGAAGAGGCGTTCACATGGAACTGTTGTAGCTGCTGTCTCACGACATTTACGTGCTAGATGTGCTAAAGATTCATATGCTTTGTCCATCGTTCCAGAGGACCTGCTTCTATGCTGATGAGGCTCGTTAAAAAAATAATGCATTAATTAAATTTGTGACTGAACTCCTTGGGGGAGAATTGCATGGCTCCTACTCTGTTTTACCCTCATTCTGACAGATTTCATGTTATAGCAGTCTTGAAAAATGAAACAGCACGTTTCTTTTTAAGAACACTTTCACTGCAAATTTGACAAAATGCAAAGAAGATACCAATGTGAAATTTCTAAAGATAGCTACAGCATTTGAGATTTAAGAATCTGAAGCGTCTTCCAAAATCTGAGAGGGATGAGGTGTGGAGCATGCTTTCAGAAGTCTTAAAAAAGCAACATTCTGATGCTGAAAATACAGAACCCAAATCACCAAAAAAGAAAATCAATCTTTTGCTGGTGACATCTGACTCGAATGATGAAAATGAACATACATCAGTCCTCACTGCTTTGGATCGTTATCGAGTAGAGCCCATCATCAGCATGGACGTATGTCCTCTGGAATGGTGGTTGAAGCCTCAAGAGACATATGACTCTTTGCACATCTGGCATGTAAATATCTTGCAATGCTGGCTACAACAGTGCCATGCAAATGCCTGTTCTCACTTTCAGGTGACATTGTAAACAAGAAGCATTATCTTCTGCAAATGTAAACAAACTTGTTTGTTTGAGTGATTGGCTGAACAAGAAGTAGTACTGATTGGACTTGTAGGCTCTAAAGTTTTACATAGTTTTATTTTTGAATGCAGGATTTTTTTGTACATAATTCTACCTCTGTAAGTTCAACTTTCATGATAAAGAGATTGCCCTACTTGTATTAGGTGAATTGAAAAATACTATTTCGGTGCAAATATTTGTAATAAAAATAAATATAAAGTGATCACTGTACACTTTGTATTCTATGTTGTAATTGAAATCAATATATTTGAAAATGTAGAAAACATCCAAAAACATTTAAATAAATGGTATTCTATTATTGTTTAACAGCGCAATTAATCACAATTAATTTTTTTAATCGCTTGACAGCCCTACAAAATACCCAAGCTAGAACTTTCATGTTGAGAGACCATTCATAGTCTAAGTTGAAGGATCTGCTCAGATGATCTGCAAGGCCATTTTGAATCCCTGGTAGGTGAGATGATTTAAGAGTGACCAAGGTCTGAATACACCAGTTTCATAACTTGACTGTCTTCTGGCAGAACCTGTTGGACCTTGCACAACCTTGCTTGTTAACATAAAACACTGCTGTAGTGCTGTTAATGAGAACCTGGATAGTCTTGTCTTGGACATGAGACTGGAACTATTGACATGCACAAAGATATTGCTTGCAACTCTGAAACATTTATGTGGAACCTGGATTCCTGGGTAGCCCACAACACCTGATCCTGTAGGGTTCCCAGATGCACTCCCCATTCCATGACCAAGGCATCCGTTACCAGAGACATGCATGGGAGAGGCCAGTAGAAGGGAAATCCTCTACATACATTGGCTTGGCTCATCCATCAGTTCAGAGAAGACAATACTGTGTCTGGGATACTAACTAACTTGTCTAGGTGATGAACCTGAAGACGGTAGACTGAGTTGAGCCATACCTGCAGTGTCCCAATGTGCAGTCTGGTGTAAGAGTGATGTATGTACATGCTGCCATGTGACCTAGGATCCTGAGGCAATCTCTTACAGAGGTCTGGGGATGCTTCTTGAGGGACACTCATATGTCCTGCAGAGTCTGAAAGCTGGAAAGGGGGCAAGAATGTCAAATTCAGGACTGGCCCAAATTCTATCCTTTGTATTGACCTCTCCTTGTTTAATTGCAAGCCCAATACATTGAAGAGATGTAATGTTTGTTGAAAAGCAGCCTGAACCTGAACCTGTAGCCCTGAACCAGCCTGTACACCCTGTGTACTCTTCCCCCCCCCCCAGAAGTAAGATGTTACTACTGCCATGCACTTGGTAAAAACATTTGGTGCTGATGACGGGCTGAAGGGCAGAACAGTGAACAAGTAATGATAGTGTCCTACTATGAACCTCAGGAACTTTTTGTGACCTGAATAGATTGCTACTTGGAAGTAAGCGTTCTGTAAATCAAGGCTGGCATATCAGTCTCCCAGATTTAGAGAAAAGATACTTTCAGCCAGGAAAACCATTCAGAACTTTATCTTCTTGATGTATATATTCAGATTTCAAAGGTCTAGGATGGATCTGACATCTCTGGCTTAGGGAGTTCGAAAGTAATAGGGAATAAAATACCCTGTGTCTCTTCTATTGCTCCCAAAGAAAATTGAGTCTGAAATTCTTGTCCCTGCACAGATTCATGAGAGGGATACCTTAAGAGGGACTGGGACGAATATGAGGGGAGATAGCTAGGAAGTGCAGGGTATATCCCAATTTCACCATACTTAGCACATATTTGTCCAAGGTGATGGATGGCCGGGCATGTAGGAAATGGGACTGCCTGCCCTGGAAAGGCAGGGAAGGGCCAGAGAGATCCAGGTTGGGTGGCATGCTGTCCTTGAAATAAGAGTCAAATCTACTGTTTCAAGGCTTGAGGATGCCTGGAACTGAGAAAGTAGAAGTCATCTGCCTCATCTGCTGCAATCTTTGCCTCCTGCCACATTGGCCAGCCTGATGGAAGGGGTAATGCTACTGTCTAGTCTGGTATGGAAGATGGTATTTTCCTCTTTGTTGCCAGAGTGTAGAGGCCCAAGGACTTCAGGGTAGGCAAAGCCTCATCTGTTTTGGATGAGAATGAGGAACAGTCCTCCACAGGAATTCCCGAGGAGGACTGGCACCAGCTGTCACCATGGCCTTGGCTGCAGAATCCACCACATCCAATACAAGCCTGCAGTGTTGAATGAGAGACAAGGCATGCCTCAGCGACGAGTGATTAGAATCACTCCCTGGAATCTTCAGGAAGCTTGATGGGAAACTGGTATATGGCTTCCCAATTGGAGAAGTCATACCGTGACAATAGGTACGATAGTTGGCAATCCAGAGTTGTAGATTTGCCATGGAAAACACTTTTCTGCCAAAAAGATTAAGTTTGTTAGTGCTTTTGTTCTTGTGGGTAGCCTCAGCCAGGCTCTGTAAACTTCTCTCTTTCACCACAGCCACAAGTAATGAGACAAGTAAAACTGCTCAAACCCCTAGGATGGAATGTGAAATCTCTGGTTCATTCATTTGGCCACCAGAAGAATGGAGGAAGAGGTCTGCTAGATCACTTTGGCTGGCTGCATGATAGCCTCATTTATAGGCAGGGCCACCTTCCCTGCTGCAGTGGGATGGTGTTTGTATGTATTCCCCTCTACAAGCTCCATTTGGATGCCCAGAAAAGCTGCTATTCTCCTGAGTAACTCCTGGTGTACATTGAAGTCATCCAGTACTGGGGGTAATGTCTCTGGTACCAGAGCCTCATCAGGTGATGAGGAAGAGCATGAAGCAGAGGTAAGGTAAATGGCTCTCCAGGTTGGTCTTGTGTCACTGGTATTGGCTGTGGTACTGGCAGCTGTTCTGGAGCCAGCAATGGTAAGCCAAATGCACGGGAGTCAGATGGTTAATCAGCACCGACTGTCCCATCAGCCTCTTGGAGTTAGTAGGAGAAACAGCCCTCCTGGAGGATCTACTCATATGAGGCGATATAGCTCTACATGCTGGAGGCCTCAGGCTTGTTTGGCCCAAGCATCCCAATCCCTAGACAAGCCCTTCTCAAAGCCACAGTGATGACAGTGATGATGAGAGTGCACTCTAGTCTCTTGCTACCTGGACACCTGAGTGTCGACTTCAAAGTCTGATGATTATTCAGACTACCTGGAGAACCAGGGTGGCACTGTGCTGGGAGGGGTCCTCGGCAACCTTGATTGGGACCTACGCCAGCCGTGCCATGCCAGGGACAGCATGGATGGCTTCCTGGCCATCGGTAATATGTGGTGTGGGGGATTCAGACTTGGCCCTGTGAAAGGGGGTGGTATGAAGCCCAAAGAAGAAGGTGCCATGGATGGGCTACCCAGTGCCAACAATCTAGGAGGCTGCATATCAGTGCTGGATGAGGGAGTTCATCCTGAAGCAAAGGGAATGGTGGTACTGACGGTCATCATAAGTCTTTAGCCACAGCGTAGGCCTCGGGCATAGTTGGTAACTATATGGGCTGTTGATCTGCAGTAATCAGGGAGGCCTGCTCTGTCACCATGGAAGAAGTAGGTGGTCTCGACAGTCCCTGAGAGGGCAACAGAGCGGATGGCTCACATCTCTCTGAGTGAGTCAGTACTGGGGAGTGGCAAACCAAATGGCACCTTGTACCTTTGGTACCTGATGGACTATTGGTGGAAGAATCCTTCACCCTAGACTTTGGAGAGCTAAATTACAACTTCTGCTTGTCCTTTTGAGACTGGAACTTTTTCCATGGGCCTCAAAGAGGACAGTCCTGGAGACATGGATCTTCTGCAACCTCTATCAGCTGATAAAGCTAGAAAGCACTTTGGGAAGGAATCTTTGAATAGTTTCCCTTAGATGACCGAGGGGGTTCCAATCCCGGTCTAAGGACAGACACCATAAGGCTATACTGGAGGTGCTCCTCCCTCAGCTTCTTCATTATAGTCTTGAAACTGCAACAGATAGAGCACCCACATCTGATGTGATGCTCACCCAAGCATTTGAGGCAATGGGAATGAGGGTCACTAACAGGCATAGACTTCCTGCATCCTATTGCAAGGTTTGAACCATGAGGACTTTATAGGTTCTCTTGGCACCAGGCAGGGTCCATAGAAATGCCAGACTGGAAAAAAAACCCCAAAAGAAATGCTAAATCAAAGTAAATATACTTAAAACTATAAATGAATAAAAGGAAAGAGAAAACTCCAAAGACTTTTGAATACCACTAGATAGATCGAGTAGTTGTTTGCAGGGAACACAAATGCTTGGACATTAAAAAGGAACTGAAGAATGTGCGGGGAAATTCTGTCCTTTATACCCTCATTCACAGCACAAGGAGCACAGCAGTGAGAAGGGCTGCTCCTATAGGAACCACTAGGGAAAACTCTCCAGCACCAGTGCATGAGGTGCATACGTATCTACAGTGTAATGTGTATATGCAAACAAACACAACAAGAACAAAAAAACCCACAAGGGAGATGCGAGTTAAAATTCAATATTGTTGTGGGAAGAATTAGGTGTCAAAATAAATACATATACGGTATGTTTGATTTTCAAATATTGGGTGACCTGAGGGATCTTATTTCTGTTGCACTTGGTGTGGTGCTTTGAAGTCCTGTTTGTGGATGGAAGATGATCCCTGCCAATATATACAGAGAAGAGAATCTCCCTTGGTTTAATTTATTTTTCCATAATGTTGCTGCTGGCTATCTGAATGCCTAAATGGGTGTTAATGGTTTAAATGTTCAAGCTCAGGTTTTTGCTCTCTCAAATTTATATGTTTATAAAAGGAATAGCAGCATTAGGGTGTTGTTCCTTTGAAAATCAGGCCTGCCATTTTTCTGTATGTCACCATATGTGAATCTTACTATGTTTAACATGCACTTACTGGTATTTCAAAAACGTAATGTGTCACATTAGCAAGTTATGCTTATACAGAATTGCTGCTAAAAGCTTAATGAGAACTGAAGATACACCCCACTTCCTCCCGCAAAATCGACTTCTGAAATGTTTTTAACCCTTCCAAAATACAGGACATTCTTCCTGGACAAAGCACTACATTCCACCGTTATTTTTGTCTCTGTACTGTTTGCCATAGCTCTTCTCCTAATTCCTGTTTCTGCTTGGCTAACTATATTCCTGAATCCCAAAGTGTTGTTTTTTTAAAAAAATCTCCTATAGATAAAGGATTAATTCTCTGCCAAGTACTAACAACCCAGAGCCATTAGTCTGATTTAGGGTAAGGAGGGAACTGAACTAGAGGATCCAAGAGGCCCCTTACAAATGATCTATAATTTAATGATTCTGTGAGCACAATCATAGTACAGCATTGACAAAACTTCAAAAGGGAGCCAATTACCTCCTCCCGCAGGTGCACAGGACCACAGATTTAGCATAGCCATTGATCAGAAGGAGTGGCTTGAACAATCAGGAATAAGTTAATGAGGAAATGCAAACCCATCAGCTACTATAACCTGGATCCTGAAGCTTTACAAGCTATATGATGTCTCTCAATAACTGAAGCTAGGCACGCTGTTAAATATTGTACCTATGTCAGACAAAGCTTGACTGTTGAAGAGACACTACTAATTTCTTCCTGCACCATAGTCATATCTGTCCTCCTTTGCCAAGTCTTGCTCTTTAAGCAAAGAAAAGGGCATTTCTTTAAAGCATCCTAAACATGTCACCATATTCTACAATATGTGATATGCATACATTGTGTTGTATCATACATTTCAACATACACCTTTTACAAAATGACTAAGTTTCTTACTAGTAGCCAAAAATATATTGTAGCTACCACTTGGTTTGGCAGGTTCACCATCTACCTAGGTTACCAGCAGGGAATTCAGTATCGTTTTAGTTTTAATTCAGAGTATTGTATTTTTCTGCCTCATTCAGTTCAGACACCAATCAGCTGCCACCCACATTTCACGGGCCTCGGAATGAAAATGTCTTACATGGCTACTTTTGTCCTTTTGAGATTTAATGGAAAATATGAATTCCAATGAGTAATAAGACTAAGCTACCCATTCAAGCTTCAACATCTCAATTTCCCCAGAACACATATTTAACACTCCAAATGAAAAAGAGTGCTTTCTCTTATAAAAATTGCATTTGGAGTATGAAAAAATTGGAGTAGTTCAATACAATACAGACATTGTAAAGTTCAGATACTTTCAAATTGCAAGGCATGGTTAAAGAGTCAAAAATGTGTCACATCCACAAGAGGTGTCTTTATTGTTATTCAAACATGTTTCACATTTTTTTGGAAGGAGTCAGCTGAGGACAGTTTATTTTCCTAGACAAAAATAAACACCTCAGGCTAGGTTCTGTAGCCCATTAGACTCCTTGGAGTGCTCCTGCAGTGATACAGTGCAGCCCCAAACTCAGCTCAATTGCCCAGTGAAGGATACTTCACTAGGATAATCCTCCAATGATGTAGGGTCCCTGTACAAGTTCCTATGCCACCCACCTCCCTGGTATAAGGTACATAGGCAGGAAAAAGAGGCATATCTGAGGCACCTCTGCACCTAATTGATCCCACCTATTTGATTTGTCCCTGTAGGCCATTAACCTTTCCAACACCTGTCCTCATCCTTCAGCATGTAGTGTTGAAAGAACTTAAAGAGAACCACCACCAGTATTCCTAAATAAATTATTAGGAAGCTGCCAATTCATCAGCATTTAACAGAATCACCTTCGTTGTTGTTTATTTCTGTTATCCAGAAGAAAGTTTAGTTGTTGGTCCCTTCCCCCCCAAGTCATCTTCTTTTCCATTTTCTCTAATTCCCTAGACAAATATTTAAAAATAATTCTTATGTAGTATCAAGGCCAGATATCCAACTGGTATAAACTGACATATAATAATTTACACCAACTGCAGACTTGGTGTCAGTATCAATGCCTGGCTGACATGGAGCAGTAACTCTCTTCTCTGCTCCCTGTGGATGGGCAACTTTGTACATTTTTGAACATCAAGCTCTTTAGTTCTGTGGCTGAACTGAAAAGGCCACCTTCAGTTTTTGATAAGATTTTCTTGGAAGGACAGAGAGCACAAACAGGAGAAAAAAGGTCCATGGCCTGGGAAGCTTTTTATATTATGAGCTACTTGGTGTGGAAATGGTGTATTCCTCCACATCCTATATGGCACTGAGCAAACTATGAGTCCTCAACAAATAAATAATAATAGCTTTCACTAGCCCAAGGGCAGTTTGTTTAGCACATCTTTGTAGTTGGTGTGTAATTCACTGTATCTCAAGTACCTCTAACACTGGGTAATATTTTTTGCATGTAGGTATGAAAATATTCATTCATGGATCCTTGATACAGGTATTATGTGTAATGAGGTCTGATTTGAATTATTGAAGGTGATGGCTAATGTTGACACATTATTTCTGTTACCTGGCTTTGAGTGCTCCACTATTATACATTTACCAAACATCCAGAAGAACAGTGCTGAATGTAATGATGCCACATGAACTTTCAAAAGCTTTTCATTATAATTGGCTGTAGTCTTCAAATGTTAACAAGCGGATAATTGGGCTCTGCAGTGGGAGGACACCCATCATATCTAAGGCCAAGTTTCATATAATTTATATAAAGATAATGCAGGCATCTTCACTACTTCTAACCAAGAGGGTTCCAGCAAATCATGGGCAGGCTGGGTATGTGACTGCATGATCCATTGTTATAAACCCATGGGGTAGACTTACTATATTTGATAAAATCATATCCTTGGAAATGACAGTTTTAGGAATGATGAGGCAGATGTGCCTTACAGGAAGCAAAGCATAGAAGGCACAGCTGGAGGTTGGGGTGGGGAGTGACTTTCAACCACCTTTTGCACTGCCTGGGGCCCAGAACTGGCTAAGATATTTTGATGTGTCAAGAAGGAGGATAAGAGAGGGATCCCCATTGCAGGTGGTACTCTACTATCTGTACAGCTCTAAAATTAGATGAAAAATGACTTGGACTAAATATACTTAAGGACACAACAGGACAAATCCTCCTCTCGATTCTTTAGTCTTAATCCTCCTGCACCTTCAGCAGCATAGGGCATCCACAAGTTTCCACCATTTATTCCATTCTTCTGCTGGTCTGTTTAGGCATCTGTTGATGGAATTGGCTTCTTTCATATTGTTCTGCATAATGTTTCTCTAGGTTGCCCTCTTTTTCTCTTTCCGGGTGGTGTCCATATTATCACTTGCCATGGAAGCTGTGTTGGTGGCATTCTTAAAGTGTGTCCTAAATATGTTAATAGTCGTCTTTGTACCATATTTGATGCTTTAGACTAATTTGGTCTATTTAGAATTTCTGACGTTGCAAGAAAGTCTTTCCAATGGAGTTTGACGATCTTCTCCAGGCATTTATTTTGGAATGAGTTTCTCTTCTTATCAATTTCTGCTGTAGCTGTCCATGGCTCTGCTCCATAATGGAAGACAGAAATGCCAGTGTTAAAAATTCATATTTTTATGTCAGTGCCAATCATGCTATTTTTCCAAATCTTTTCAAGTTTATGAAAGTTGTTTGCTGCTTTTGGTATTAGTTGCTTTACATCTAGCATGGGGTCACCAGCACTGCACATCTCACTTCCTGGATAGGTAAAATGATTTACTTCTTCTAGTATTTCTTCATTCACTCGAATGGTTACATTTGGGACATGGATAGCTAGATATTCTGCCTTCCCTCATTGACAAACAAGCCTACTTGATTTGCTGTATCTGCCAAAAAACTGTGTCTTTTCTTCCATTAAGCAATGTGTTGAACTAAGCAAGATGATGTCATCAGCAAAAATCAAGTCATAAAATTGTACTTCATCGTTTTTCCATAACATTCCTTGATTGCCTTCTGTGGCTATTTTCTTCATGACATAGTCAATGGCCAATGCAAACAATAGTGGGGACATAATACAACCTTCCTTTGCTCCCGTTTTCACTCCAAACCACTGGCTGATGTTATCACCATCTCTGATTGCCCATTTGGAATTATCATATAGCCCAGGAGTGGCCAAACTGTGGCTCGTGAGCCACATGCTGCTCTTTTACCATTGAAGTGTGGCTCACAAGCCCCCCACGGCCATCCCCCCATTCTATGCCTACCCGATTGAGGTGGGGGGGAGGTCAGGACCTCTGCCTTGCAGTGGGGTGATGGGGTAGGGGCTTCTGTCCAGCAGGGAGGTGGGGTCTTAAGGTTTCAGCCCTGCAGGGTGAATCTGCCAGGGCTTGAGGCTTCAGCACGAATGGGGCTGAAGCTCTGAGCCCCGGCTCCCAGCAGGTATGCCCTGGCTCTTGAACTTCTGAAGATTGTCTTAAGTGGCTCAGAGGGTCAGTAAATTTGGCCACCCCTGATATAGATCCTTGATCTAATTATTTTTATGGCATTCCATATTGTGCCATACTTTTCCAAGACTGTCTCTCTGTATGCTGTAAAAAGCCTTCTGGAAATCTATAAAATTTATCACAAGAGGTTCTTACCACTTTACACTTGGTCCTATAATATGTCTGAGAACAACAACATGGTCTGTACATGATCTCAATGGTCTAATAACTGCTTGTTCTTCTCTAAATTGAGGCTCTAATTGTTTGTTATGTTCCAGGATGATGTTGCATATTATTTGCCGAAGCACTGACAGTAATGTGATTCCCTATCCAGTTATTGGAGTTGGTAAACTAACCCTTCTTTGGCAATTTTACTACAAGGCCTTTCTTCCCCTTGGCTGGGTTTTTTTCATCATTCCATATTCTTTCCAAAAACACAAGGAAAGTCCAGAGCTTGCTTTAAGCATCTCCCCAGTAGTTATCCTCTGCAGCTACTTTCCCCTTTTTGAGTATTCTGATGGCTTTTTTAAATTCTTCCATTATAATATCTGATAAATCAAAACCAAGCTCTACTGATGGATCTTCATCTTGTATGTCTAGTAGTTCACTTGGGCTTGGTCTATTTAAAACAGCCTGAAAATGTTCTGCCCAGCTTTTCCTTTGTTCTTCTTCTGTACTAAGAGCCTTTCCATTTGCATCTTTAATACATTACTCCATTATATCAGGGTAAATCCAGAGTAACCTGACTAATGTCAAAGTTACTCTACTGAGCACCAATGTAACTGAGAACAGGATCTGGTCTTATCAATGCCATATTTATTAAGAAATAATGGACTTGTCCAATTTATTCACAATCTGGCTCCCTTCAGTGGAGTCATTATCAAATGGACAGTGACTTGCAAGGGTAAGAGACAGAGCAGGTTTTTAAAAATCTACTTTATTTTTAACAGAGGACAGAAATAGCCTTGCATATCTAATACCTTCTTACATCTTCCTGTAGTTTGCTTTTCCTGACACAACCCATTCCCTTTGGCATGTAAATTACATCTGTGGCACAATGGCATTGTGTTCCATGGGTTATGTCTAAGAGGTAACCACATGTGAATTTGACTCATCAATCTACAGTTTATACCACCATCTTCAGTGATCATCTCAGAGTTTGGCCCAGTGCCTTGAAAGCGTTAATATTATTTGAAATAGTGCTGTAGCTGGATAGTATCAATGTGAAATATAATGAGAGAGGATTAAACTAAAAAAATGGCCAAAAATGCTTTATCTATAATGGTTGCTGCACTCTTTCCAAAAGCTCAAAGGTTAGATTGGCAATGGCTCTGTTCAGTGTTTAGTAAGGGACTGCTGGCAAGCTACTGTATTTTCTGGTGCTGTGCTTTTTTATTTATGTTCAATGCCCCTATTTATGAAAAGGGCAATGACCATACATGTATAGTGAGTGTATTCTCATTGTACAACTAATAACCTCAGTCCAACATTAACTTTTGCCCCCTTCTTATGTAGATTTTACTTAAATCTTTACAACACATAATGGTTGCTTCAAACCAATGCCATTTGCATTACACTGGCCTAATTGTGCTCCTGGGTGATACAGTACTTTCTTTCTCAGATACACACTTAATAATTTGTTACATTTTATGGAAAAGCAATACGAGTAGTAAATATTCTGCCAGCAATTTCATTGCTAATGTGAGAACCCATGTTCATGTTATACACAGCTCCAGCATCCTTAGTATTTTATTCTTTTAAAAAAATGCAGCAAATATTTTACCAAAATATAAAACACAAGAAGGCTGCATTTGGGCAGGTAGAGAGGTTTCAGGAAAGCAAAGTGTTGAAGAGATGGATACAACTTATTCTATTTTGTGCTGCTATTATTTCCTGCAAAATAACAGTAGCTAAAAGTATTTTAGCCAATGAGATCCTGAATGATATTTCTTTCCAAAACCCTGGGTTTGATTGCTAAACCTTTGTTTTCGCCTAAATCCTGTCCATATATCCAAAGTGTATTATTTGCTGTCAGAATATGTATTTAATCTATGTTAGGGCTTTGGAATGACACTCATAATCACAATGCCTGAGCACCTTCCACCTAAAATAGATTAGCAATGCAAAGTCCTTCTAAGGATTTGTTGAGTGACAATCCTTTCTCCTATTTGGGGGTTATAAAAATTATACTTGTGGTAGGATTATTTTTCTTTGGTTGATTAGTTTATTAGTTGTGTGTCTTTTTCATTTTGATTTTTTTTAAATTCTTTGGGGGCAGAAGTAGAAGAGGATGTCAATGTCCTTTTTATGGTGGTAAGGTTCTCTTAAAGAAGGTTGTACATTGTTTCCTAAAGAGAGCTTAACTCTGGCTTTGCCCATCTGTAAAATGGGGAAAATGATACTGACCTCCTTTGTATAGTGCTTTGAGATCTACTGGTGCAAATCACTGTATAAGAGCTAGATATTGTTTTTATTATTATTCTCCTCTTCTGGAAGGAAGAGCTGGGTCTTCTGGGTCCACAGCTGGGTCTCTTTGGCAGAGAATGCCTAGCCCCCACGTCCCATGCCCTAGGCTTGTGATCTGCATTGTCCCAGAGGATCACAAATGTCCCAGTAGTTCATAGATCAATATTTAGTCGTCGATATGTACTTTAATTTAATGCATTACAGAATATTTTCAAAGTGGTGGGCAAAGAGAGCTTGCCACAACATTTCCATAACGTTCAAAAGGAGTTGTGTGGCTAAACCTCCACATGCCTCATTGAAAATCTACCCCACCAGGTTTTAAAGGAATGCACAAGCTACCACCTATGCAGTCTAACCTTCATAAAATAGATCTCAAGCGGGGAAAATAAAGATTTTTCCACAAATCTTCATTTTAATTTTCTAATGAAGTCATTTGGAGCATTCTCTCACATTCCCAGCCCTTTCCTGTTTTCAACAAACATCAGAGCAATCAAGATTTATTGGTAAAATGTTTGTAAAAAGGAAAATTCCAAATTTCCAGACATGGAGCTCCAGGGAAACCAAGTACTTGAACTGAAAGTGCTTACGGGTTTATCCAATCAGGGAATGAAAACAATGCTATCTGACTAACATTATATAACTAATCACAGCACTGCATCACAGCTACAATTTTGAATATGTGCAATCAATCATTGAAAGTAAGTTCAAATAGGGCAAGAATGAGGCTTTGTATCTTGCCCTGAGTAAGGGGAAGAATATAGTTGCACGAGACTACAAGCAGCCCCTCACTCAGAGTCATAGTTTCTTCCTTGGTTGCCCTCCTAGCGTCAGGGGGAAGTAATCTGTTACTCGCTATGGTGGATGGGGTGCTGGGAGGGTAGAGTGCTGGCATCATTCATTCCCAACCCCCCTCCACTCACTCACTCCTCGACCACCTGCATTGTGAGGAAGTAGCATCCCCATAGCGCCTGCTGTCCCCTCTGCACACAGGCCACTGATGGTGAGTAATGGGGAAGCTTACACCCCCTTTCTTCCCTGCGTGTCCATGTACAGCAAACCAACATCTTGACCATAGTGAATTTATAAAAATTCTATTCATAAAAGAAAACATGGATATCCTGCATGCATGAGAAAAGGCTAAAATCACTGGCTAAATTATTCATGGCAAATTATTCACTTAACTCTGATACCTTGTACTGTGGTGGCTTTTTTTCTGGGTATAATTTTTCAATAGATTTATTTACTGAATGTTTCAATATCAAACAAATGTTCAAGAATATTTCTTGCAGTGAGCGATGCAGATATTCTTCCTCAGACCAGACAGCAGACCTGGTTTGAAATGGGCCCTGTGGAAATGACAGGCATAGGGTGTCTAGGCTGACCTTGCTATGAATGTTGACTGCTCGGATAACTGAGCAGTTCTTATTCCAACACACGCAGAATGGAATTTCATTACATCAACACCTGCTGCAACTACAGTTCCCTCAGGATATGAATGTCAAATGTGTAGAGTGGCCACAGACCTCACAAGTCATGGTCAACAGGCTGCCCTCTTTCCATTTTTTCCCCAGGGACTCAAGTCTGATTATGTTCATGATGTTTTGCAGGAGAATATCCAGACACCTGAGTATGTCTCATTAATTTCTAGTTTCAATATCTCCTTTTTGGTAACAGGCATGCAGATGCTAAGAAACTTATTTAGATACAAATTCCAGAACATCTTGGTTACCTCTGCTCATAGTTGAATTTGGACACCTTTCACATGAAGTGTTTTGATTTTGAATGTAAAATGGGGTAATTTGTATGATTTTGGAGTATTTCCAGTTCACAAATTCCTTATTCCAGAGTTAAGGGTGTGGAAGGATGTGTAAATATTTGATGAGTGGTCCACAGTCATTCCACTAGAAATATTTCCTTTCTGGTATTTTGGCATTAGGTGAAAAGGACCTTCAATTTAAAGGTGATACCATTAAGAATTTAAAGAGATATAACTGGACCAGCATAGAAATCAGCTCTTATTTCACAGTTGTCTGGGATTGAGGCCTTTCATTTTTTTTGTCACATCAAACTAGCATAAAACATAAATTATAGTAAACTGATTTTACTGTCTAATTGCAAAGGTGACATTTATTAGAGTCTCTGTGCATATGGAAGGTTATGTGTTATCCAGTATATAAACCCATGATGTATAAAATTGTTTCTAGGATTTTTTTTGTTTGAACCCAGCTTTGTTTAACCTATTGACATGGAATACAATTATTGTTGTTCCTCATTCAGCCTCAGTGAATCAGAAAACAAAGTAGTGACAGAATATGAAAAGGAGCATTGTTTCTCCCAAAGGAATTTATTTTTTCAAGCTAGATACCTGGTAAAACTGCACATTTAACAGGATGTCTTACATCCAGCTTTTGGGGTATAAGACTTAAAGCCCTGCTGGAGAGGAACAGCTGTAGTAACCAGAACTAAAAAAAATCAACACCAAACAAGCAACTGCAGCCATCTGTAGTGATGAGGGATAGAATCCAGGGTGGCAAATGTACAGCTGGCTGAGAACAGATGGGCTTTTTGGTTCTTTTGGAGTTTATCTGAATACATGATAAAGAATACATGAAACAAACAAATTACTTGATTGAACAGTTTGTCACACACCATCCCTTCAGACATCATCAGGAATTCAGTTCAATTAAAGAGGGCATTAGTTAGCATTATTTTCTTAGCAGGAAGTCAATAGGAATGAGAGGAGAGGTGGAACAATGATTGCATAGATACCCAGCATTACTGATGTGTTCATGCTGACCTGGAAAAGGAAAGCATGATAAATAGAACACAAATCAACTTGTCTTTTCAAAGTCCTTGAGTTTCTTTTGCAGTTCCTTCTGTTCTTCCCCAGTCTGCCACTACCTTTGAAGACAAGCTGCCAATCAAGGCAAAAAGAAAAGCACATCAATTATAACTCAGACTTTCCTTGCTATTTGAAAAGAAAAAGAGGTTGTAACTTGCTGTAATGATCCAGGCAAATTTCATCTACATTGTAGAATAAACTTATATCCATCTGGCATTACAATATCACCAACATCGGTTTCATGGGCAACATCATCAGTTCTTGTAGACAAACTACAGCAGTGGAGCCTTAAAATGACACCAAACCTGAATTTAGCTCTGCAGGGTGAATACTATTACATTAAGTCCCTGTGAAAGGTGGGATCTTAAGGCTGCTTCACTATATTGATAGATGCAAGAAGCTCTCTCTAGTTTGGCCTTCCACACTATCCTGCTTATCTCACGTATTCACTATTCAGGAGTTTCCAGCTGCAGAAACTCAACCATTTTTGGAGTAGATGCAACTTCTATTTACCAAAAAAAAAATCACAGGTTAGATAATGCTAATTTTTATAAATACCATAACTTCACTCCACAAAGCAGCTGGCATTTCTAACACACTGTTTCCCTTGACGTAAAATGAGCTCTTTCCCAGAATAGCTGCTTCTTGTGATTCTGTTGAATGACTAACCCAGAAATATTTCCCTCCCTCTACTAAGGAAATAGTGAACCAAAAACAACGGTGAGAAGGAGAGTTTCACTGGGGTGACTCAGATTCACTCTGTAGTGTTGTCTTGTATCAATGACTGTCGGCAGTCAGCACATCTGGAATTTAATATCTTTGTAGATACTATAGTACTGTGTAATAAGAGTTTCCAGAAAGTTTAGGAATTAAAGGAGTTTTTACTTTTACTTTTTTACTTTCACGCATGTCACTAAATGTCACTAACACATTGCTAATTGAAAGTCCAATCAGTGCAACCTTTTTTTGTTCAAGGAACATCAGAAACAAATCTCTCTTCCTTACAACACACTTTTTGGTCTTGAGAAAACAAACATACATGTTGCTTCTTGCCAGCCAGCACTATACACAGAACTATATCAGTTGGCTGCTCAAGTTTTAGCTGATCTGTTTTTGTCCAGTACTTGAGGTTTTCTGGGCATAAGGTCACATAGGAATTGGTACTGAAATGAGAAAGGGAAAGTAAGAGACAGTAAAAGTAGAAATATAGCTTGTTTTTGATAATAGTTTGCCAGTTAAACAGAATGAGGGGTTTTATCAGGTTTTGAGAGCTGCCATGATTAGAGCTGGCTAGGAAATTTTCAAGGAAACCATTTTTCATTGAAAAATGCCAATTAATTGCAATTGAATTTTTTTTTTGCCACAATGTACTAATTTCCCTTTCAGACACATTGAAAGTCTCAGGTTCACCTCAATGAGGTATGAGAAAATTTTTGAACTGATAAAAATTTCTGTGGGACAGGAAAATCATTATCCACCCAACACTAGCCATGATTTCTACAACAAAATAGAGCAGTGACATTTGAGTTATGATGGACAACAGTGCCATGAAATAGTGTCCCTGTGTCTATTAGGGATTAATGTATGGGAATGGGCAAAAAATGGAGAACAAGGATAGGTGGGCTGGCAGAGACCGTGGGGGTTTTTCATTTTCCTCTGCAGCATGGGGCACGGGTCACTTGCAGGTTTAAACTAGAGTAAATGGCTGGATTCTCTGTAACTTTAAGTCTTTAAATCATGATTTGAGGACTTCACTAACTCAGCCAGTGGTTAGGGGTCTATTTCAGGAGTCGGTGGGCACGGTTCTGTGGCCTGCAATGTGCAGGAGGTCGGACTAGATGTTCACAATGAGCTTAAAGTCTATGAGTCATGTAAAATTGGATCCTAGCCCAGTGAAACAAATGAAGGTATACCAGTGCTAGTACATCTACGCCACAAAGGAAGGCGGTTGCAGCGCAGGTATACATCCCAAATTAGCTTTAATCAAACTGGTGCAGGTAACAGTGGCAGCGAGGACATAATGCCATGGTCTTCAGTGCTGGCTAGCCACTCCAGGACTCTGGATATGTACTCAGGTTGCTGGACAACACCATGGTCCATGCTGCTGGGTCTCTCTGCTATTATTACCAGCACTAGCTTTAATCTTTTTGCCTACTCACACGGCAATCATACCTTCACTTGCAGTATAGACACAGCATTAGAGAAGTATCATAATGAAACATTTGCCTCTTCTAACTCCACTTTTAATCTGTGATACTGCTGGTTGCCACATAACTATGGTACAACAATATAAATTTCACTGAACATGTGTCTGCTTTCTACTTTCAATACATCATATTTGTTTAGATAGATTGCATGCACATAAATATTAGATGTTCAGCAGGTGTAAATCAGTGTAGGCCCATTGACTTCAAAGGAGCGACAGCAGTTTTTTATCCACTAGGGATGTGGGCCAAATATATCTGGGAATTACAACTTTGCTAACACTTCTTATCATAAAGAATTGATATGAAACTAAAAATATCATCAACCTACTGGACAATAGAACCAGATTCTCAAATATATAATACAAATGACATCACCACAAATTACTGCAGCCACATGTAGCGATGGAATAAAATCACAAAAGGGAGTTGTCCCTGGATTGTTACAAAATTGGGCCTGAAATGCAATCTAGGTAATCATCACACCCCTGATTTGCATAAACTTTATTTCTTTTGTACATCTAAAGTGTTTAGTACATCGAATACTTGAAATGTATCTGATGTGAAGCACTATTATTTTTAGCTGTATTACCAGAGCATCTAAGAAGCCCTAGCTATGGGCCAGGACCCCATTGTGCTAGATGCTGTATAAACACTGAACAAAAAGATGGTCCCTACTCCAAGGAGCTTACAAATGTCAGTATAAGACAAGAGACAACAGATGAATACAGGCAAACTGGCAGGGAGTACAGGGAAACAATGAAACACGATAAGCAGTTTTCTTAGCACACAAGCATCCTAATCACTGAATAAAGCAAGTTTTCCATGTGTCATGCACACCGTATGTTGCCTATTCAATACAGTTGACGCAACCTACACAATACTTGATCAAAAGATGTTAATTGTAAGGTAATTATATCGTATCCATGTTTCAATGAGGTTAGCAAGGTGTAGAAACGTGTTCAATGGCCTTAAACACCACATCCTGACCTAGGTTTATGCAGGTATAAAGGACGTGCAATTTTTCTTCTGACTATAGCCCAGTGAGGTGAGAGAGGCCTACTGCCTAGGACCTAGTCACAGACAGAGTCAGGTCAGTAGCTAACTTGGTCATTTATTTTTAATTATTTTTTTAAAAGCAGAAATATTCAGTGAAAAGCTTTTGGTCAACAAGCCACAGCTAAAGATATTTTTGATGAATTCTTTCAATAACGAAGGCTAAAGAGGCAAGAAGAAGCAGAGCAGAAATTGAAAGAATGTGATAAAAGGTAGAACTGTGGGGACAGAAGAGATGAAATCGTGGACAACAGGGACAGGGAAAAAAGATAGAGGAGATCTCTCTCTCTCTCCTCCCCCCCCCCCCCCGTACAAGTACACACACATGCATATACACAATCAATATTTAAGAAAAACTTAGCAAAGTTATAGGCAAAATCAGATTTTAAGACCTAATCTAGCATAGAAAATCTTCTCCCTGATCTGATAAGCACTAGCTCCAGTCAGACTAGCTTGCTTCTAACAGTTCTAATAGTTGTCTAATAGTGGATTCCAGTTGGATCTGGCCCACCATGGCTATTATTCCACTTTTCCTATTCCTTTTTTTTTTTTTAAATCACTGCCTTCCAGTATTGTTAGAGCAAGTAGTGATTAGTGAGCAGCTTTTCTTTCAAAACCCTGTTCATTTTACTGTTACCTCATCCTCCTATCCCCCACTTTATTTGTCTGTTTCATCCCCCTGTTGCTGACCTGTCTGACATGTGGAGTGTTAGCTCTGTGGGGCAAGGATTGTGTTTACTGTCACTTGTCTGAAGTATAAAGTCCTACCATAGTATACAATGACAATACTAACGGAGAATTTCACATCCAAAAAGTTTTGAGCACAGTGGCATCAGGGAATAAAGCACTGGCTTCGGGAAAGCAATCAATAAACCAAGTTCTTCAGTACGTGAGAACGAACAATGACCATTTTGTTGAGACTAATAAACTGTGAAGGTGGAATTTGGAAGGATAGAGGAAGTGGGAAAGGGTAAAAATATTCTCACTCTGAAATGATGGCTGAGCAGCTGCATTGTTCACACAGTGTTCAGAGCAGGTTTGGAAATGAGCCATGAGTTGCCACCTGTTTAGCTTTTGGAATGAACAATTTCGATCGGTGCATATATTCCATTTCTGGGGATAGGGTGAAAATGGGAATGGGGTACAATTATCAAACTGTTCATAGTTTTTGGTGGGGGTGTACGGGGCGAGAGATATGGAGGAGAGGGGGATTCCCGCCAAACAGTACCAGTCCTTTTATGGGATTATCTAATTAACATAATGGTACAAAGCAGAATTATTAATGAGGTAACTCACTACCACTTATCTTTCTCAGAGGGGCTCTTCCTCTGACAGACTTTTGTTTTAAAGGGACAAAAACTGCAATAATATTATTATGAATTACTCTGATTTCTATTTCAATAAAACTATTTTTTCTGTACTTGAAAGAAACAATCAGATTTTAACAACTGGTTTTCTACTCCCATCCTATGTCATTTGCATTCTGTATAAATGTAATCAATTTTGCAAAAAAATTTCTTGGAGATTTGTTTTCCCTTGAGAACTTTTAATGAGATGATTTTAAAAAATACTGTTCCAAAATAACAATATAGACTATTTTTGGTTTGGAAAAGAATGATTTCCAGGGTATTTGGTTAGCATATGTGAAGGTCTATGATTAGGGCCCTACCAAATTTATGGCTGTGAAAAATGCGTCACGGACCGTGAAATCTGATCTCCCCCATGAAATCTGGCTATTGTAGGGGAGACCAGATTCCACAGAGTTGGGTGGCTGGAGAGCGGTGACTGCTGGGTGGGAGTCCAGCTCTGAAGGCAGCACTGCTGCTAGCAGCAGCACAGAAGTAAGAGTGCCAATACTGCACACACACACCCCCAAACTCCCCACTGACCCTCTTTTGGGTTGGGACCTCCACAGTTACAATACCATGAAATTTCAGATTTAAATACCTGAAACATGAAATTTATTATTTTAAAAATCCTATAACCATTAAATTGACCAAAATGGACCATGAATTTGGTAGGGCCCTATCTATGATTAACAAAAAGAAAAGTAAACACAAATATGTGAAGTGCTTATTTCATGCCTACTATGCTCACTAAGTTTTGCGCACATAAAAATTCTCAAATAGCATTTCTAGATATTAAATACAGAGCTGTCTATAACTAACAGGTATCTTAAATATAAGGAGTGAAATCCCAGCCCCATTGAACTCAATGGGAGTTTTGTCATTGAGTTCATGGGACCAGCATTTCATTCTAAGGTTTAATCTTGGGGTCAATTTTAGACTCCTTGTATCCTTCTCTCCCCTTGTCCAGTTCTTCCTACCTATAAAACATTTCTAAAATCTACTCTTTCATCTCGCTTCTTGAAGAAATTAAATAGTAAGTGAAATGTGAGGTCCGTGCATGGGGAGGGGGGAAGGATATGAAAATGGCACATTCTTTTCTTTCTGGTCCCCGTCAGGACTTGGTATGAAAGTTATGAAATACTGAGAGAGAGGGTGTCCTCACAACTGGCCTGATGCTACAAGCTTGATATATATAGATCCACCTGACATAAACAGGAGGCATGCAAGAGATTTGGAGGATTGGGTCCAACATGTCCAGATTCACTGCACATAGGAAGTACTGGAAATCTTGTAAAAACACAAGACCCAGTGTCCTAATGAGATTTGGAACTCAGTTTTGCAGAACAAAGCATTTTCAGCTAGTTTGAATGAAATTCTGAGAAGCAATTTTTGGTTATTTTGGTTATTTATATGAACTGAACCTTCTGAACCATCATCCATCATTAGTGATGACCAGCCTTAACTATAGTTAAATTAATGTAATATTTCCTGTTTAGTAATTGAGTAACGAAGCTCTGACTGCGTAAAGCAGCAGAGTAATGGTTTCAGAATTAAATTTCATGCATTATTAATACTTTTTTTTACCTTGTAAATATAGTTAATTACTGGAGTGACTAAAAACACTTCTCTAAACTATTTTTTTCTTGTTTGCTGGCATTATAGGTTATATTTATCACGTAATTTAGAAGTAAGCAGAAAAGACATTTTTAAATGTATGGTAATTTTGTTTTCATTAGAATTTTGAATATACTTATGTATCTCTCAGAGGATAATGTTCATGAGGAAATTGCTGATGTGCTTATATTCTGTTTAAAGAAATTTAATAAAGTAAATCAAATTGATGTCACCATTACTCACATACAATTAACGCTGGTGCCAGTCTTGCAAAAAAGTTTACCTTATTTTGAAGGACAAACTCTTTTTGCACTTGTTCAAGGGTAGGCTCTTTCACACCCCTTCTCTACTATGACTGAAGCTCTATACACCTTTGTACCTGGCAATAGCTAAAAGCACTGACAGAGGAGTGATTCACGAACAAGATAAGGTTCAGAGGTTTGAGTTGGTTTCAGTTCAAATAAGTATCCAAAGTTTAGGTACTTATGGGAAACTTATCCAAACTGCTTCAGTCTGGAGGCCAGACTTAAAATCTCATTAGAGCAGTCTTTTAAGTTTCAGTACTGGTTTAAGTACTATGAGAACAGTCTCCAATATGGTATTGCCGTGAAGTGACTAGATGATGTCTGCATGTGTACTATTGCCCTCCACTGGATGGAGTCAGAATTTCACAACTAATTAAAAATAAAGTCTAATGGAGATTCTCCCTTAGCTCAAGTAATAGGACTCTTGTGCTGTGAGGGAAGGAGGATCTAAGGTGTAACTCCACTTCTGCCATGAAGTTCAGCATGAGGATCGTTACAACCTGCATAGAACTTGGAAGGAGCAGTACAGGTTTCAGGAGGCAAGAATTTTGAGGGGGTACGAGAAAGTCAGTCTGTGTGCCCATGGCTAGAATGCGAACTGAGCTTGCAGCATCTCTGTAAATAGTTCTCTTAATAAAAAAGCCAGTTTAGTTTTGCAAGCACTTTCATGTTAGCCAGCATGCAGCATGTGAAACAATTACTATCATGAAGTTTCTTCAGCAGATGGCCATGGATTTGTTACAGTATTTATATCTCCTTTAACTCAAAACCAGAAAGTGAACAGTAAGCAGAACGTTTTATTAAAGTTAAACATGCTTTATGAAGTTATAAAGATGGTCAGTTTGAGTCAGTTCTTATGTTAGCCAGATTGGTTCATCATTAACACTTACTTCTTTGGAAAATAGGTCTTAGACTCACCACCTTCTCCCTTTCAGAAATACCCTTTTGGCCCATGTTTTGCTTTCTTATACCCTCTCCAGTAGCAGACACCTAAATGATCATTTTCCAATGAATGTGGGATACTAAGTGATGGGAGAGATGTAGGGGGATGGAGTTCATTCATTCTGTGATGTTTAATAATAATCTTGTTCTATTTGACTTTTTAAAATGGCAAAATGAGGCATGTGCAAGTTACACAGCATGGAGGCTGTGTTGCTAGTGGCACTGTATATAGAATCAAAGAACTTTCATCTTTTTGGTCAGGAAGTTATAAAAGCTCTGTTACACATTGGTACTCAGTAAAGAAGACTGCAGGGAAAAGGGGAGCCAATGATTCACTGGGAATAGCTAAGCCTGAAGCCACTCAAAAAGATATTTCAGAGAAGCAGTTTTTACCTTCTAATGAAGACTTCCACCAGAGAGTGAGCAGTTCAAAGGAGGGCTCAGAGAGCAGTGGTTCAGTGAGACTCCATTTGGAGCATTGTGTAAGATGATGTCTGTATGACAGATCAGACAGGACTTCAAATCCCAAAAGGCTAATTGATTGCTGATATTGTTGAATGACTAAAAAAAAAATCTATTTTTAGTTTTTGTAACTATATCAGACCTCATGATTAAGGCTATGATTATGTCACAGAATCCATGACTTCCATTGACCTCCGTGACATTTTCTGCCCCGGGGTTGGAGCTCCCAGCCAGCCCCGCCTCAACAGCTCCCTGCCCCCGCCCTGGTGGGGGGAGCCCACAGCTGCCCAGCCACGGCAGGGGGCTTTAAATAGCTGAAATCATGAAATTTATGATTTTTAAAATCCTATGACTGTGAAATTGGCCAATATGGACCACAATTTGGTAGTGCCCTAGACATGAGGCACCTAAATACCTTTGAGGATCTGTGCCTTCGTCCCCTTTAGGGTGAATCCCACTAATACTGAGTTCCTGTTAAAGACACACTGTTCCTGTAAGACAAGTGGGATTTTAAAACTCCAGGCTCATAATGTAGTCAAAATGGGGTATTTTAGATGCTCTAACACTACCAGCATTGTAATGGATTTATTTCATACCAACCATACAAGCTATGTGGAAATCACAAACCTCACAAATATACTTTGCCTCAAGTTATATCAGTTCTTTTGCAAATTCAAGTGCTGGATTCTTCAGCTTCTTGTCCCACAAACCCTTTTGTCCTGAATTTGAAAGGTGAAAGTACTCACTGTATATTGATCCCTGAGACAACTACTCCAAATGAGAACAATCTTTACTGGACTGTGAAAAGTTCAAGGGTCATCCTAAGTTCTGCTCCAAAACTAAAGTAAGTAGGATACCAAGAACGAGAAGATCAAGCAGGATCTCTGCTCCACCACAGAGCTTCCAGAATTGCCTGCGAGGTTACCCAAACAAGTACTTTTCACCTGCAGAGAGTCGGATAGTGAGAAATTACAAGATGTGGCCATTGAGTGTGGAAAAAGCTCCTTGTTGTTTCTGCTGTCATCCTGATTTTCCTTCTTGGGTGCATAACAGAGAAAATGGATCCCATGGGGTAACTCTCACCCGTGTTACCTTATATTTCCTCAAGCTGACTGTGTGTAAGTAATGGAACAGCATTTTAATGGCCCACTATCCCAAATGCCCTTATAACCCTTCACTAGAGCTGGTTTGTAGCTGACAAATATGACAGGCAGAGCTAGTGAACCCCTAGGCCAGTGATATTCTCATCTCTAATCCATCACAGACATCAAAAAATAATGAGATCTCTTGAAACTGCGCCAGGACTGAGCTCATATGACACTGAGATGATGAATTAACTCAACCACTTAAAAAGCAGTAGGCAGGATACTAAGATACACAGGTAATTTCACAATTTGTAATGGCCTTGCAAGGGAAATGCTGAAATTTGACCACCTTATCTGTATTACCTCTGGTCACTAAATCCAGCCTATTTCCATATTTAATCCCAGTTATAATAATGCTGTATTTTATTTCCCCATGTGCTGCATAGAAATGTAATTCTACCATCATCATGCTGTGAAAGCAGATAAGATACACAATCAGGTCAGTGTGCATTAGAGAAATGCTGCTGTAATATCATGATAGCTCTGCAATGGCTCCACAGAATATGTGGAACAGCCTGAAAGTGGGGAGAATTTTGGTGGCATTTGCTTTTAAAGTACATAGAATTTTATGAAAGTTCTGAGTGTTAAGCTAAGGATCATAACTCTGGCCAGGTTGAGAAAATTTGATTTTCCAAAAAGCATCTTTCCCTCAATGATAGTCTTATAAATACTTGGCTAAAGAATTATTCAGAACTTCAGTCATTGCAAAGTTATATGTAATCCAAACAGAAGGCCACCCAGGGAAAACATTTTGCAGTATCCTTTAATCACAGTTTCTATTTTCATTTCATAAAAACAATTTGAAATAAAAAACTTGTTTTTTCCAACCCAGAGTTGTTTGTTATAACTCATCATGAGGCTGAGGTTTCACATTCTGCCAAAATAAACTGGTGAGGAGGGGCGTTATTTTAAAGAAATGGAAAAAAAAATCCAATGCTTTAAGCAAATTGGCTTGTTGGTTAACCTTATGCAGCAGTTGGTTTCATGTAGGAATATATGGAAAGCGTTAAGGTGTAAACAGTTCATTACTTTGCTTATTTGACAATTAATCATCAAGGGATAATGTAGAATTCCAGACATATATTTTTCTATACTTTATATCACTGGTTGAACTTAAATCTGCAACCGCATTTGTTGCCCTACTCGTTGCAATTTCTGCACCACTATAGCAAGTGGCTTGTATGGATGACTAAATAGGACTGGAACATTTCCCACTATAATACATTGACAGTACAGGTGATTCAGCAACACAACACTGACTATTCATGTGTTTGCTGAATTGTCATACATCAACATCAATGTGATATTCCATCATTATCATATCATTGGTATCAACAGCAGTGAACCCTGGACTCCAGCTTGAGATGGTTTCCCTTTCCACTATGAAGAATCTCAATATCTATTTCCCTTTACAATTTTTAGTCAATTTATGCAGATATTCAAGGGTACCTCCCCTACTGATTTAAGGACTACATAATCACTGCTCAGGACAATATTCCTAAATCTACAGAGCATCTAGGATTATAATTCAGGAGCAATAGAACCTAGCAGAAAGGCTGCTTACCTCTGGATCCCACTCAGGTCAGGAGCTTTCTCCCAACCGTGGTGGCTGGGAGAGCAGCTTCCTTCCAAAGAGTAGCAGCTGGTAGGATTGGTCTTCAGCCTCTTTCAAACAAGAGCTGCTGCTGACAAGAAAGGGCCATATGCTGCTTCTTGTGGGTTCTACTAATAACCAGAATCCTGTCTTCTGCAGCAACCCTGGAACAGAGGGATCATCAGGAAATGGATCAACCATGTCGAGGGGGGAAATCTAGGTCAGTTGGAAAGGATGGCCATTGAAGCAAGAGATCAGAGGTGTTGTCAGAAGAGTTTGCTAGAGCGAGTCTCAAGAAGTTCAGATAAGTTTTGATATGCCTATTTGAAATGAGTATTCAACTTTCAATTATTTCTATCCCCACATGTTACATCAAACATCAAGTATAAGGCGAATGTCTGCTGCATGGAGTATAAAGATTCTGCTGCAGTAAAACTAAGACACTGCATCTTATGTGATTTCACATGTACACCAGTGCTGTCCATTAAAAACTAACGTATTCCTTACGTGATCCTGAAACCTATACATCTTTTTTTTTTTCTGATGCCTGTGTCAAAGGGATTTTCAACACAGGCACACCCATCATATCAAATCAGCGATGATATGTATTTGGTAACTAGACTTTTGCTGAGAAAAATGTGAAGTGAATTTGGATCCAAAGGAGAGTCTTCCAAATTGCATTAGTAGAAAACTTAGTTTCGAAGTAGCCCTTAAACTCTAAAAATCAATGAGATATTTGAAAGAGAACTTATAAAATGGTAGCCTTTTTTTTGTTAAATATAAGAACTACATAAAAGGCAGAACCATCCTGCTGACTAAAACTGAGAGAACAGTAGCAAAATTTGAAAACCAGAGCCCTTTATCCATGAACAGACTGATATTTATGCATTTGATCATTACTGAAAATCATCAGAACATTTTAGTTGAATATAGTTCATGTTATGAGTTTGGCAACCTATTTGGTTCGAATAGTCATCATTTATAATTTGTCATGTCTGACTGACCACTCATCACATGATTTTGTTTTGATTTTTGACTGGATGACTGAAAAGACTTAAAACCAAGGAAGAATCAAAAAGATTTCAAAATGTCTGCAGTTACATTTTCCAGTTCAAATCATTTCATTAACATATTCACAAGTTTCACTGTCTTCAGTGACCTACTTGCAAACAAAAATTACTCATTCAAATAGTTGTATGCAGGTCACAATGGACAAATAAATAAGGTAACGAATACTATTAGAAGAAATGTATTGATTTGTAAGTCAAAGTAAAACACACAACTTTTTTCAGTATTTCTCCAACTCTAGTGCCTATTTATTCAAACTGAGGTAACTTGATTGATGATCATCTACATAAAAAGCAAGGAACTATGTCTTCATCCTCATTTTGTATCTTGAGGTACAGTTTCTTATTACACCAGTTGCAGAAGATGCTAGTGAAACAATTCCCTCTGTAATGACACCCTCAATATCCAAACTATAACAGTGTATCAATATCATTTTTCACTTCTACAAAATACTTGGATGGTTTCAACTTGGGTTGCTCTGGCCAATATCATTTCCTTTCTGTATCTACGGAAGGATATTTCATGTTTAAAATTTCAAGATGTCAGGAAAAGCATCAAAGTGTACTGGAAAATAAGATCTTGGTCATAACCAACTCCATAGCTGTTTCTATCAGATTTACTTTCCAATGTGTACTCAGAGTATATCTTTCTCCATGCTGTAGCAAGACTGATGTTATGAAAGAACTGTATTTAGTATAATATCGGTGCCTCATTTTTGGAAGGCTTCATCTGAGTCTCTAACTTACAGCTGCAGAACGAGACTGACAAAGAGAGGCAGTGAAAATGGCTAAATATGTACAATGATTAATATATGTGGGCTGCTGGCTAGACATCTGCAGAACGTGCTACCTACAAATCGCTTAATTTAGGATGAGTAGACAGACGAAGAAGGATTTAGACGTGGGGGGGGGGATGATACCTAATGGTTACAGCACACATCATAAGCCAATAGACTTCAAATTATAATTGCAAAAGGATCACTTTTATGGAGGGATGTAGACAAGCAATTAACCAGCTCAGTTTTGATTTGGGAACAGGTGTTGAACTTGAGTAACTTAAATAGCAATTATCATCATACCTGCCTGTCTAGTGGTATCTCAAACTGCACTGTATGACAGCAGCACCGCCAAGCCAGATCGAGGCTCATGCTACGGTTCCCTCACTTCACTCCAGCAGCACAAATTGTCTGTAAAACTCTAAAAGGGAAGCTGAAGATTCCACTGAACACGTCTTCATGGGCTCCCTCCAGCACATGGGACATACCAGAGACAAGGGCTCATGCTGCACTCTAGCCATCTTTGGTTGGCATGATGACCCAAAGGAACACTTTTAGTAAACATGATTTTAAAGTTATAGCATTATAGGGTGGTATAGCTCATTTCTAATGATGGTTGATGATTATTACAGCTTGTTTAAATCTTTTCATTTAATTTAAATGGCTTTTTAATCAAAATGAAGTTTTTTAATGGGAAATTTTCATTTTGGTTGACATTTTCCATTTTTCCTATAAAAAACTGGAAACAAAAATTTTCAGTAATTTTTTTATTTTGTTTTCGATTTTAAAAAATCAGTGTTTGGTTTCAAAGACCAAAATATATTACTGAAAATGATTTTCAAAAGAAATCAAACATTTTTCAATGTTTTCGTTTTATTTTATATTTTTCATTGAAAAACTGAAAAATTTTCCACAGGTAATTTTTCCAAAAGGAATATTTTTGGAAGTTTTCTCTGTTGTGATGGGTTCTCTTTTCACACTTCTGTAAATTAGAAGTAATTTAATTCAGGTCAATAGAGCAATAGTAGCACAAGTGAGAAAAAGATCCGGCCCATTACTTTTTGTATAGATTTAACAATATTCCAGAATTGTTATATCTGTTCAGCTTAACAGACAGGGTCCTCCAGTCCATTCACAAACAAGCTTCTCACTGAGGTAAATAGGAGTTTTGCCTGATTAGGAACTGCAGGATCAGGCCCCAGGCATTCTGAGTATTTAATGGTTTAGATAAGTCCATCAGGCAGTACAATGTGACCTAGCAGCATACCATGACATTCAAAAGAACTATGCCCTCTGGTGAGACACCTGGACCCAGAATCACATGAATTATTAGTAACATCAGGAAGAATAACAATGCTATCAACTCCAATTTGTCACCTTGCAGCTTGCCTTCATACTAAGCTTTCTGTCAAGTTGTATATATTGCTTTCAGAATAGATGAATCTGTAAGATAATGCTATGGATTTTATTTATTTATTTTGAGCTGGAGATGGGAAGTTTTACAAAGTTTATTTAATGTTCCTGCTTGCTTGAGGGCATATTTGTCATCAGTGTGCAGGATTTCATGTTCACAACTCCCAACACACAAAGAGGAGATTACACCCTACCTTGCACAAACAATGATGAGGGGGCAGGAACGGATCTGAACTTCATGACTGTCTCCTATTTCTATAGTAGCTTGAATTTAAATCTTGGATCCACATATCTGTGGGATCTGGAGCAATTAGAGTCTGGAACTAAACTTTGTAGCCTAAAGCAGTTTCTAGTTTTGCTTTTTGTTTCTTGGTTTGTAAAATTCAAAGGGAAACTCACATAGTGTCAACCCTGGGAAGCAAAACCAGAATTAAAGTCTTTCTTCACAAAGCACTGAAAACTGAAATTGTTGAGCTTCAAACAGTTCTAATTGGATGTCTGTAAAATAGCAAAGATCCTTGAAAGGTGCTATTTTAGAAATGGTGCTATTATTAATAATAAAACAGCTGCATCTTTGTCCTTGATACTATGCACCAATTCCCACTTATCCCATTCACATGTTACTGACTTCAGGTGGACTATTCATGTAAATAAAGTGAGAAGGATTTGGTTCTATGTTATTTGCTTTTGCATGTCATTATGAAGAACAGTTATACCATGTACTGTATCCGGCCTGACTGCTTTCAAAACTGCTTTAAAACATGAGTGCCTCTGGAATCTTTCTTTAACATACCCATTGAAAAGCATCCATCACATGAGCAAGGGATTATCTTGTTCATGCTGTGCTGTATCAAAATAATAGTGTGGTTCAGAGTCTATTTGCTCTACCCTTTCTACTGGACAATCTAATTGCAAATGTCTGCATAACACATTTATACACAACCAGCTGTTTCACACATATTAAGCAACGTCTTTGCTTTCACTGGTATGAGGGAAGCGGTCTGGGACCACCAAAGCAATAAAGAGATAAGAAATGAGATAAAATTACATTTTAATGTGGGAGGTTTGATGGCAATTTTTTTTTTTTTTTTTTTTTTTTGCTTGGGAGTCAAGATGGGAATGATTTACCATCTTCCTCTCACTGTAGTTTGGAAATTGTTTTAGCCTTCCAATATTATTGCTATGCAGCGCAGTGCCTTTATTTAAGTCCCCAATTGGGAACTAACATTTTTTCTCCACCTAAACCTGTCAAGAAGATCATATTAGTTCACCAGAGTAATATCTTCCGTGTTATATTTTGTGGAGGCTTGTGCCTTCTGGCTGATTTGCTTTTCGAAATAACTGGTTGGTTGTGAGTTCCAGAAGTATTTTATATGTAATGGTTTAAAATGTACATTAGAGTGTATGTATTTGTGGGTACATCTCTTTTTGCAGTTACTTTCCTTTCTTTTGTCTAAATAATTACAGGATGAATTCTTCTCCATTACATGAACACAACTTCATAGATGTCAGTGGAGTTGCACCAGAAATAATAAAAAGGGGAATTTGGCCCTACATGTTCAGTGCAGTATTGCATTCCCTACACATATCTAGGATATTGCAAATTGGAAATAAATTATTCATGTAAACACAGTCTCTCTCCCTCTAATTTTTTATTTAGGGGGGGGGAAATGTAAAATCATAATCTTTAGTACCAGTAATATTCTTTTCAGTGGTCTGACCTTTAAATTGAATGTACAAAAGGGATGTTGGAATGTATTGCTGATTTTGTGAAAACTGCCTAAAAATGTTTCTAGAGAAGCTGATGTCAGCTCAGAGATTTTGCAGCTATAAATTCAGTCTTGTTCTTTTTCTGATTCATAGATTCTGATTCATGGATATTGTCTGGATTTTCCACAAGGATTCAATTATTCTATGGCTGCCAGATTTAAAGGGGCATCTTCTGCACTCGAGTGAGTTAGAGAAACTTTTACAACAGGGTTTTAGAATGTGAACATGAGTGCAAAAACATTAGTCTCATGTGTATTGTGGGAAACTAGAAAGCTAGTCTTTTGATATTGTTAGAACATTAATTTCAAGAGGAACACCATAAAAAAAGTAATTTCCCAAAAGAAAGACTTGCTACGGTTCTAATTCATAACATACTTGCACTTTTTCCCAGAGACTGAAATCAGACAACTACTTGAGTTCCAATTTATACAGTTCTAAATAAGTTCCTAAATCCTCTCTTCTGCACACATGCTCACCTAGCAGCAAAAACTAGTGATTGGGAATTTAGCCAATATCCCTAGTCATTTAAAAAGTAACATGTTTTAAAATAGTTGGATCATCATCTATGTGAAATGTTTTTTATATTTGAAAATGTCTTCTATTCCATGTTTTCACAGAGCTGTCTATATTGGACATATACTGTATAATTACTAATTCACTGCCCCCAAGAGTGTGCTATTGATTTACAATATAGACAGACAGACGTGGTCCCTGCTCAAAACAGCTTGCAATATAAAATGTAGTAAATAATTTAGATGTGCCACAACAAGTGGGGATTGCAAGCAGTAGAGGGGGAGTGAGGGCAGGAAAGATGAGGGCTGCAGAAATATGATAATGCTTAGCAGGCATTTGAACATCTAGGGGGTTCAACTAAGGCTATATATAGCCACGCGCACGCACATACACATATTCATATAAATTATAATGATCATTATCATGAAGTGAAGTTAGTGACTTGGTGAACCAGAGCCAGGGACGAATGGGACAATTGTAGGAGAATTGGATAAAAGGGAAGTGAAAATTGGCATTTTTGGTGGAGCAAGTAGGACAGGGTGGGATGTGATCAGGGCTGCATATGTAAATAGGGGCAGAGTTGTGTAGTCTTAAATGCAGCAAAGAGTCCTGTGGCACCTTATAGACTAACAGACATATAGGAGCATGAGCTTTCGTGGGTGAATACCCACTTCTTCGGATGCATGTGTGAGGATAAGGCATTTATCCTGATGTAATGGAGAAAGTGTGAATGAGTGTAACAATTCAAAGAGTGTGTGTTCTGGCCAGATCGCCAGAAATAGAAGGCTTTGTAGCTGCATTTTGGATGAGCTAGAGGGGTGTGGGTATTGGAGAGACCAAAGAGTAGGGGGTAGCAGTAATCCAGATGAGAAATGATCTGGGCATGGTTGAAAGTTTTATCTGTCAGGATAAAGTGGTATAGGCTGTAAAGCCTATACATTGATGTGGCATATTAAATTAGTTTAGTTTCATGTAACAAAACCATAAGATTTCATCTAGAAACTTGGCTTCAACCTGGCTTTTGACTTTGTGGACAAACATTTGAGGTCATGGACACTTGCATCTATAATTCTTTAAATGGGGAAAAAGATTGAGCTGTTAAACTGCATTCCATCATTATAAATCCAGTTTAATGGAACATGTCATATTTAAACTAGAACATTTTCTTGGGGTCAACAGATTTAACAGTGACAATTCCTCCAGCCTCACCTCCAATTCTTTCCCCAACTTATCAAGAGTAAGAAAAGGGTGTGTTCTCCTAAAATAGCATTGACAGGAATTTCTTTCTCTGCACCTTCACAAGGATGGGGTAAAATGAGAGTTTGTCTGTTTATATCAGCTAGATTGGTAGTCTGAGGAGTCAAGGCAGGAGGCAGAGGTACTTGTGTGGAAGTTCATTTCAGAGGCCATCTGTTTTTTTTCCTACACACAGGCTGGAAAGTGTAGAAATCCTATGCTATTATGTTTTGGTAGGGGATCCATTTGGTGTGTTGAATTGAGATTGTTGAATTGAAAAGGGCCAAGCCAATTTGACTTATCTTCATTAATATTTAAAAATTCATTTCCTTTAATGTGGTGTAGTATTTGTGGCAAATGATTACGCGGTATAGATGACTAAACTCCTGGTAATTTGTCATGTTTCCTAATTCATTGTTCAGCAGGGGCAGGCATATTGAATAAGCATGTAAAATAACAGACATTGCCATTCAGTCAGTTGAATAGTCCCCAAATATCATTTTGGAATATCTGACTGCTGCATACTCATTCACCCCTGTTCTCTGTAACCTTCTATATGCCTTACAATCTGTGTGCTTCTCCATGCCCGATCAGAAGTCTCTTCTGGCAGGAGTAAGGCAGCAATAGTCTAATCACCCTATACCTCACACTGTTTTGTGCACAGCCAGCTGGGCCCCATCCTCCTCTTTCCAGGCTTCAGGGACTCAGCAGAGAGACCCCCTATTCTGCCAATCCATATTCAGCACAGCAGGCTTCAACCCACTGCTGTGCCCCATGGGATTGCATTGTTCCACACTGCACAGTGCTGCTGGCCTACTGTTGCAGAATACGGAGGACAGACAGTCTGGTTTCTGGAAGCAGGGCCGGCTCTAGGATTTTTGCCGCCCAAAGCAAAAACAATTTTGGCCGCCCCCCCCCCCCCCCCGTTTTTTAATTGCCCCACCCCCGGCCCCACCTCAACTCCGCCCCTTCCCCAAATCCCCATCCCTGCCTCCTCCCCCCAAGCCTAGGAGGGAGGGAGGGAGGGGGAGCAGCGGCCCGCGAAACAGCTGTTTCGCGCGCCGCGGCCCCTCGGGATCTCCCCCTCCCTGCCAGGTTTGAGAGCCTGGGAGGGAGGGGGAGACTCCGAGTGGCCGCGGCGCCAAGCCTGGGAGGGAGGGCAAGTAGCGGCGCACGAGCGGCAGCGGAGGTGAGCTAGGGCGGCCGGGGCACATTTTTAGGGGCGGCATTCTGGCGCCGGCCATGCCGCCCCTAAAAATGTGCCGCCCCAAGCACCAGCTTGTTTTGCTGGTGCCTAGAGCCGGCCCTGTCTGGAAGAACATTGTGTAGATTGAAGGGGTCTTGTCTCAACCATGAAGAGGTGGGTGATTTGGAGATAGGGGGCTGGCTAGCTGGCTCTCTCTCCTAAGACATTGGAGTGAAATAGAAGGACATCAATCCACACTAACCTCCTTGGATGATAGCCTTCGGAAAGATGGGGGAGAGGGAGAGAAATTGTTATGGAGTTGTTGATATTAGACTGAGTGATGTTCAGATTTCTTGGCACTAATATTACCCAGACAATTTATTTTATAAATGGCTATTGGCTCCAGTCACTGAGACACCAAAATGCCTTACACAACTAAAACGATCACTGTAACAGAACAGAAACCCTTGCTCACTAACAAAAAAACTCATTTTCTACTAATTCCAAATATCAGCCCAAAGCATGATGAAACAAATAGGTTTTACTCTTCCCTTACATTAGAATTGTCAATACAAATAATATCCAAATATCAGCTCATTCTTGCTGTAGAGTGAGTGACTGTCATACAAAGCCATGTAAACAGAATGTCACTATCTGTCAGTACTTTTGTTTATTTAATTTGCTTGTGCTACGGTATGTGAGCACCCTTTCTAGACACAGCTGGCTTTGGTTCACTTTCAACAGATTTGCACAGAAAACAAAACAGGGCTGCCAACCTAGCTCTACCAAAAACAAAATCAAGATATGCTTAGTTTTGTATGTGTAACCAAGTGACAGTCCCACATTGCGCCAATCAAAAGGCCTGGGAGCATAGCACAAATCCACCTTAGCACTGCAAGAAGCTGGCAGCCATAAACCTCAGATCCCTAAGTGGCCCCCTCAAGGATTGAACTCACAAGCCTGGGTTTAACAGGCCAGTGCTCAAACCACTGAGCTATCCCTTCCCTTGGGGGATAGCTCAGTGGTTTGAGCATTGGCCCGCTAAACCCAGGCTTGTGAGTTCAATCCTTGAGGGGGCCACTTAGGGATCTGGGGCAAAATCAGTACTTGGTCCTGCTAGTGAAGGCAGGGGGCTGGACTCCATGACCTTTTAAGGTCCCTTCCAGTTCTAGGAGATAGGATATCTCCATTAATTATTATTATTATAACCTTGGGGTAGATCCTTCGCTGCCGTAAGTTGTTCTAGTGAATTCAGTGGTGTAATGGCAATATACACCAGCAGAGGCTCTGCACCCTTGTGTGCATTGCAGTACTGGCAGCAGTTTTCACAGGAAAACAGGCAGACACTTTCTCAGTTCCTTCCAGAGAGTATTCCAGACCTGTCAAGGAGAAGGGAGGGTTTTAACACGGTATAAAGACATGGGGGAGGGGAGGAAAAGCTTCCTCCTGATGTGTTTTGTTGGAGCTGGAAAGGCAATATTTGATTTATTTTTAAGCCTGTTCCCGTAACACTCACTTGGATGTGGAAAAAGGATGGCCAGGAACATTCATCTTGTGTGCCGGATAATGGAATGCCAGAGTACACTGCCTTTTATAAAGATGGACTAGGGGATTTTGCTCATCACATTCAATGAAAATAAATGGCCTTGTTATGACCCCATGATCCATAACAAACTGAGGTGTCAGTTGCTGAGTCCCTGATGTGGCTTGACAGCTAAAGTAAAATGAATTATCCATGAAAGCCATCTGATTGTGGTGGTACCCATTACTTTGCTGATAGCCACTTGGCTGCTATGGCCATCTTTAACCCAAGCTGCATTCACAATTTTGTAGTAAGGAAGGAACGGTTTTGATGATTCAGGGAACTAGATCCAAACTAGTCCCCTCTGGTTTTGGATGTAGGCTTCTAGGCTGGATCAAAAACTATTAGGTCTGGTGTTTTGTAGCTTTGATTCATTATCGGGCAAAAACTTACAAGGTCCTCTGTTCTTGCAAAATTTTGTCCCCATCTGACCAAGCTGTAAGGGCAATACATGATCATTCAAAATGCCCATCATTTGGGTTGAAAACTTGTGCGAACTGCTGGTGACGTTTTGGACATAGGAAGCAGTAGGGCCCTTTTGGGATGCAGCTTTGGGAGGGAAGCTCCACAGATCAATAAGGGAAAGGAGATACAATTTAGATTCTAAGCTCCTTGTAGCAGGTAGTGTCCTTCTGTTATCCGTGTATACAATGACCAACACACTGGGGGTCTTGATCCTGGCTGGGTCCTCTAGCCTATATGCATTTAATAATAATAAAAGTAGGGACTGGTGGTCAGCTGCCATGAGAGCTGCTCAATGCAATCTTTATAGAGATACTCATATTACAGGGAACCTCTAGGGTGCTGCTGAGTACATGCTGACAATCACATTACACAGAGCCCCACAAAGTGCAGCCTTTATATACAGAAATCCATACTACAAGGGAGTCTCAGACAGACAAGTTGATGCATTTCTAGATGCATAACCATCCTACAAGGGAGCCCTAGGAATCTATGTTCAAATATATACAAATGTTCAGATAATTGGTGAGCTCCACGTTAGCCTTCACTGAAGTGTTTATTGAAATCCCTATAACCGAAAAGGTCTAAATGGGTGGGGAATACAACCTTACAGATAAAATTCCTTAGAGTAAGATGGAATCTAAAAGGTATGTATTGATTTATGTCTTGTGTATTCTTCTGCTTTATATTCTGTCCCTTGGTTAATACAGTCTAGTATGATGTATGCCATTTTTACTTTTGAATTTCACTGGTCTGATCGTTTCAGTGCGGTTTACACAATAGCCACCCCTCCTTCCCCACCCGGATCTCAATCAATGTGCTGTTTTAACTGTACAACGTTGCACATATTTACCAAATTGATTCCTAGCTATCAGACTGTTTTCTATTTGTCCCCATTTGACATCTGCACACATGATCACTTAAATAAATGATCCATATCTTCTGCAATCTGTTTGCATTACACAGTATTTCTCCAGTTGTAGGGAGCTCCACAGAGAGATTAGTGGAAGGATAGAGCATCATCATTACTTTAGTATGGCATTTGATACGGTCTCGCATGATATTCTTATCAATAAACTAGGCAAATACAACTTAGATGGGGCTACTATAAGGTGGGTGCATAACTGGCTGGATAACTGTACTCAGAGAGTAGTTATTAATGGTTCCCAATCCTGCTGGAAAGGTATAACAAGTGGGGTTCCTCAGGGGTCTGTTTTGGGACCGGCTCTGTTCAATATCTTCATCAATGACTTAGATATTGGCATAGAACGTACGCTTATTAAGTTTGCAGATGATACCAAACCTGGAGGTATTGCAACTGCTTTGGAGGATAGGGTCATAATTCAAAATGATCTGGACAAATTGGAGAAATGGTCTGAGGTAAACAGGATGAAATTTAACAAAGACAAATGCAAAGTGCTCCACTTAGGAAGGAACAATCAGTTTCACACATACAGAATGGGAAGAGACTGTCTAGGAAGGAGTACGGCAGAAAGGAATCTAGGGGTTATAGTGGACCATAAGCTAAATATGAGCCAACAGTGTGATGCTGTTGCAAAAAAAGCAAACATGATTCTGGGATGCATTAACAGGTATGTTGTGAGCAAGACACGAGAAGCCATTCTTCCACTCTACTCTGCGCTGGTTAGGCCTCAACTGGAGTATTGTGTCCAGTTCTGGGCACCGCATTTCAAAAAAGATGTGGAGAAATTGGAGAGGGTCCAGAGAAGAGCAACAAGAATGATTAAAGGTCTAGAGAACATGACCTATGAAGGAAGGCTGAAAGAATTGGGTTTGTTTAGTTTGGAAAAGAGAAGACTGCGAGGGGACATGATAGCAGTTTTCAGGTATCTAAAAGGGTGTCATAAGGAGGAGGGAGAAAACTTATTCACCTTAGCCTCTAAGGATAGAACAAGAAGCAATGGGCTTAAACTGCAGCAAGGGAGGTTTAGGTTGGACATTAGGAAAAAGTTCCTATCAGTCAGGATGGTTAAACATTGGAATAAACTGCCTAGGGAGGTTGAGAATCTCCATCTCTGGAGATATTGAAGAGTAGGTTAGATAAATGTCTATCAGGGATGGTCTAGACAGTATTTGGTCCTGCCATGAGAGCAGGGGCCTGGACTCAATGATCTCTCAAGGTCCCTTCCAGTCCTAGAATCTATGAATTATGATTAACAAGGTTCTAACAACCTTAGCATGGGTTCTTAATCTGGGAATCACAAACAGGTCCAAGGGGAATGTGACCATCACCACCCTCCCTTTCTTTATGACTAGATGAGAGAAGAATCCCTTAAACTTTTTCTATATGTAGCAAGGGACCCTAGTATAGAAAAGGTTTGGGGCCACTGCTGACAGCACCCCACTTGTAATCCCCTTAATCTTTAAAAGTTTTAATTTTGCTTCCTGTCCACTGGGGGCTCCAACCTTGTCTCAGTGAAGTCTTTGGGAGTTTTGACTTCAACGGTTTCAAGATCAGACCCAGGATAGTTTTGTGGCCAGTCACCTAATATAAATCTCCTATTCCATGTCTCTTACTTTAGCCTAAGACATCAAGCTGCTGTGTAGCTTTGTCAAATAGTTTTTGAAAAATCTGTATGTATAACATACCCTGAATTTTTCTTATCTACTTTACCATTGCAGCACTGAATTATCTTCAAAGAACTGCAGAATGTAAATTAAGCATCAGTTCCCTGCCTGAGTCCATGCTGACTACCCATAACCAAATTGAATTTTTCTAGGCATTCAGTAACTCCTAAGATAGTTTCCAAGTACAGTTTAAATAACTGTTTTATAGTTCTCTGGTTTGTCTCTTGACTTTTTTAAATATCAAAAGTATGTTGTCTGCTTTACATTTCTCAGGAATCAGTCCCAAACTGAGTAAGCCTTTTAAAGCCTTTCAGTTAAAGCTTTGTTTTTTCTTTCTCTATGTCCTTTCAACCTAATGGATTCTTGACATCTGGACCAGGCTAGGCTGAATTCCATTGAGCTGTGCCTGTTCATTCTTGCGATAAATTTGGCCCCACTGCTTTATCTGCTTTTTAGAGTCAATTCTGTATCATTCTCTGGTATCTGCTCCTTACCGAAACATACTTCCTATCGTCAAGACAGAGAAAAACCCTGCTGTTCACTTAATTCCTGATGCAAATTCTTCACTATCATTTATAATTATTATTAGTTGTACTAAAATAGCACACTGATGTCTCAAACAGGATTAGAACCCATTGTATTAGGCACTGTACAAACACACAGTGAGAAATAGTCTCTGCCCCAAAGAGCTTCCAAAGCCAGGTCGACAAGACATAGAAAGGGTGGGAGGGGAAACAGAGGCACAGAGAACTGATGTGACTTGCCCAAAGTCACACAGTAGATTAGTGACAAAGCCAGGAATAGGACCCAGGTCTACTGATTCCCAGTCCAGTTGTCTCCTCACTAAACCACACTGCCTCTCTCAAAATGGACCAGTGGTTTCTTTAATCATTTATTATGTAACTATTTGAAAACATATGTATTGTTAAGTGAAGTGTTCTCTGCAGTTTAATATAATCAGACATTAAGGAATATTGATTTGCTTTACAACTCTGCTAGCCCACAGAATTTATTTCTATCTGTAACAACTATTATTTCTTATATTGTTCATTACTCCACTCACTTAATGTTAGTTTCTCCTGTTATTTTGGAACTCTATTCTCCTTATGGAGGTCTTTACCACTAAGTCTCACTGTTTAGTTGGAGCTGAGGAGAATTTGAGTCCTTCCCTCATGAAATAGGTAGGCAGTACAAGCCTTCGAAACCTGTGAAGCCCTGAAAATCTGAAGTCCTCATGCACCTACTGGCTCCCCATCTTCCTGGCAGGATGACTTCCCAGGGAGCCATTTTGCAATTGGCTGCGTGGCTACACAGAAGCATCAACACCCAAATCAAATAGTGGGTTGGATATCTGTGGGGTCAGCAGGGAAGCCTGCCCTGTCTGCAGAGAACCTGATCACCAACTCCATCACTTCCCACTCCTCGCCCTGCATCTAACTACCCAGAGAGGGTCCATATTGCAGAGCATGTGCTCTCCCTTTTGAGGCCCCTTGGCTGGGTTTCACGTGTTTTTGTTCCCCATCAGTCACAAAAAGCAAAGGGAAGATTCTGGCCCAAAAGATATCTATTCTGTTACTTTGGAGCAGTGCACAAGTAAACTTCTAGCTGCAATGAAACACACACAGTCTGAGGAGGCAGAGTATGGTCAAAAGTTACAAATACTGAAAACTTTAATATTAACTGTAATGTGCAAAAACTGTAGTGGAAGTGTGTGCTCATTAGAAACACTTAATGTAACAGCATTTTTTTGAAAATATTGATCCAGTTTGCCAATGAAATTAAAAATTACAATGCAAAATTTCATCAAAACTTGACATTTTCAAACAGCTCTATTTTCTACCCATTAATATGACTGTCTGAGGTTACCACAGGTAAATGTGGAAGATTTACTAAAATGAAAATATTACCATGCACAGAAACATCAACAATCTTGAAATAGTTCTTGCAAAGCTGGATGTCTTTTTTTTTAAACAATACAATGCTGTGTTCTCCCATTATCTGAAGGATATTTGGTACTGGGCATTTGACCATTCTATTTGACTCTGCATCATTAAGAATGACAGATTGTTAACTAACAAAGTCAATTATGTCATGTGTGATTTGTTAGCTTGATGGAAATGATGAGTATAACTAGGATTCTGCACGATTACAGCTGGATTTATATTTACAGAGGAGATCCAACACCAAATCACATCCAAATCAGCTTACATGATATTGTTCTGTCTTGACTAATACACTTTTGTAATACATTCTCAGCAGCTTTAATCCAGCTTTATTTTTCCTTAACTGTTTGCCCGTTTAGTCTCCCTAGAACTGACATTGTTCTCATGCAAAGAGTCTCTCACACTTATTTAGCTAGTGGCCATTATTGATTAATTTATATGATTTTGCACAAACATTGCCATGTGTACACTTAGCTGAACGCTGTCACGCAATAAGCACCACTCTCATCAATTACCTATGTGGTGATAGAAGTACAGTGTCTGTTGTGCAAGAGAAGCAGCATTAAAATTCCTGCTTGTCATCACCTATACGATACATAAACTTTGCCTTGGGGGAAAATGTATCATGGCCACTATGAATTAAACTAGGATCTGTAATATCTGTGTACTTGACAAATTATGGGTAACCAAAATATAATGCTGCTCCTGCTTCTCAAACCTATGTACTTCTACTTAATGATCACGAGCTTTTGTAAGTGTTAATATAAACTGCAGTAGTAAGAAGGCTTCCTGAAAGAAGGAGGAAAAATTTAGCAATACATGAAGTTCAAACACAAGGGAGAAGTTTCAGTTAAACTTGGCCAAAAAAGTCGCTCTACAGGAGTTTGGATCAGTGTTGCACCATACAATGTCTGCAGACTCACGGCCTCTAAACAACAGTATAATGAAATGTCAACCACAACATCCAAAGGCTTTTTCCCTGTCTCAATACACTATTTGAGAGAGAGAGAGAGAGAGAGAGTGTGTGTGTATTAGAGCAGCTGGTTGGGAATTTTTTGACTAAACCGTTTTTCATCATAAAATGCTCATTTGTCTAAACCAACACGTTCCTCTGAGGGGGGGAGAGAGAGACACAGAGAATGCCCTGGTTTTTAGAGAACACACCTGGGATATGGGAGATCAAGGTTCCTGTACTGCTCAGTCAAGTGGAAGAAGTACTTCAACGTGGCTATCCCACATCCTAGGTGAGAGCCCTAACCACCAGACCATCCTGGTTTGGATCACTCTATTTTTTGGCAAAAAAAATTCAAAAGGTCTCAGTTTTATCACAGTGCAAAATAGGGCAATTTTTGAAAATCTCAAAATTTAACATGATGGTAAAACCATTTCCCACCCACTTCTCCTGTGCCTGTGTCTATATCAGTGTACATACAAATCTATAGAGGTACAATGCAATGAAATGTCAGCTCAAACCTCCTGAAGCAAATTATTGGAAAGAGCCTGAAAAATATGGAGTAGATCACAGATAAGATTGCTTTTATTTAAAGGATCTAAAGACAGCGGAATATACAGTATTCCTGGACTTCATTTTGTAATTTATATAAACACTGAATGTAAAACACTGTGACTCCTTTGACCAGAGTGGTTAGCCAATACTGGGGGAGGGGAGCTTGTAGGTTGATTCTGTTAGGGGGAGAAACTGATGAGGAGTCAAGTATTTATTTGATGCAATCCTGGTTATTTACAAGCCCTGTTTCCCTGAACACAGAAGGAATCAAAGAGCAGGAAACAGTTTGTTTGTTCATAGTTTCAAGCCGCTTTCCAGCCAGCACTCCACCCAAAATCTCTCTCTCAACTTTTTCTCAGGGTTATGCTACCAGTGGCTGTCTTTTGCGTTTCCTTGCTGCCTTGTCTGAGTGCTTCTGACCTTCTCTCTTACATACACAGAGCTCCTTCAAACACTACCCAACACCCTGTATTTGCATTCAGACCTAGGGAAAACCTTTCAGGCTGCATGGCTCAACTCCTACTCTGGTCTTGCACACTGCCTGTGTTTCAGCTATGGTTCCTATTGTTTCAGCCATCTATTCCATAAAGGAGCTTCATTTAAATGAAGGGTGGCTTCACCCAACCCCCAATATAACAGTACCTTCTTGCCCATCTTATGTGACACATTTCTATAGAACAGTATATACACTAATGAATAATAATCATATGATTTTCAAAGGCACTCATCACCTTCACCTGTCATTGACTACAAAGGGAGTTGAGGGTACTCAGCAGCTCTCACAATAAAGTCCTAAATAACCCACATCACCAGGATCAGGTAGCTCCTGTGATACTGCTTTAATAACCCTACTGTGTTGTCTTATACAAAAAATAGCATTTATCTGTTTATTTTTTTCCAAGGATTGGGAACTGTCCCAATTCATTTTACAGTAAAGAGTGTTGAGGGTAGAATTTACAGTTTGAAGCAAATCTATGGAAGCATTAGCGTGCACAGCTAAACTAGAGAAGAATGGATTAGCTGCAGTCCCTCCCCCTCAATCTCCTTTGGACAACAGCAGCAGCAACAAAAAGTTGGGTTGTTCTGGCACTCATGAAACTGAGCAACTGATAGCACTAGCTAAAGTGCAGGCAGGAGCAAGGGAAGCTTCTTCCACACAACTCTGACAGTATGCCTCCATGATGACCTGCACGACCCTTGTTGGTTCCTTGTACCACGTTCCTTTGGAGCAGTGACTGCCAAGCATGCCAAATTGCATCAGTTTTAGATCTGGTCTAGAATTTTTCACTGCAATGTTTTTTCATCAGAAAATGTCAAGTTATTGAACCTGAAACCTTGGGTGGCAATCAATTGGTTTCAACAATCACAGATAAGGTTGGGAAGATTTCTCAGGTCCAGGATGGGATTTCTGGTCAAAATCAGAGAGTGCAAAACCCCTAAATTCCCCATAGTCCTGCAACCAGGGCTCTCACCTGGGATGTAGGAGACCCACGTTCAAGTCCTTCCTCTGAATGAGGCAGAGCAAGGACCTGAGCATGGGTTCTCCCACATTCTAAGTGTGTGCCCTGCCACTGGGATCTTGGCTATTCTGCAGTGGAGCTCTCTCTCTTCACACTTTTTTTTTTTTAAAGTTTCAGTTTTATTACAACGTAGAATGAAAACAAATTCTGAAACCTCAAAAATTTTCATGAAATGGAATTCTTATTTCCCAGCCAGCCCTGATCTGTTTGTACAGAGGATTTGGTTTGAAGGCAAACCTATGACAAGGATTTATATGTTCCATTGCTTGAAATCTTAATGGACCAGTAATAAATAAAACTTGGGTTAATACATCCAAATTAATTCAAGTTCCAGTAATACTTCCTACTCCCCTATTCATTCATTCATTCATTCATTCATTCATTCACACACAGAAACACAGACAGACAGACACCAGTTAAGGCAGAAGGTGCAGAAAGCTGGAGACTTTATGCCAATGTTTTACAACCTTAGTTTGCATATTTCCTCATTTCTGTAAATGACAGACAATAACCAGGTTATAAACACACCATCCATTAACTATCTCACTCCATGTCATTCTTAAGTATACTGTGATTATTTTCTTGCAACATGACAATAAGCTTTTACTATATGGAAAATGCAAATGATAATAAAATTAGCCATTTGTTATCAAAAGGAACAAAGAAGGGGAGATACTAGGGAATTGTTTCTTAAAAAGTCCCATTTTAATTCTTTTAACTCAAATTAAGTAAGAAATTTACTTGAAAATCCTCAGAAGACTAATTATTTACTCAGATTAGTCACTGTATTTCTGGAAGACACATTGTATTCCTCATATAAAGTAGAGAAGCTGAATCCCTGCTTTAGGTGAAAATCTGAACCCAACTTTAATTCTCTCAACTATATGAAAGTATTCATTGCTTCCATTGCACTTGGGCAACTGGGGTTGTTCTTCCATCTATCCAGCTCTAAAGTGTTATAAAACAGGCTCAAATGTGAATCCTTTTATGACTCTGCCATTGATGGTTTCTTATCACTGTGTGGAAATAACATTTATCTTCTAATTCATATTGATTCCTGTCACATTTTTCTTTATTAAGGTAGCTAATAATGCTTTGTCAATGTAAGAGCTAGGCTGAGTTATTAAATTAACTAAAAGTGTAGGTTTTTTGCACTGAAGCAGTAAAGCATGATGTGTGACTGACAATGAAGATTTTTCTCTGCAGCACAAGGAATTAGTATATTGTGTGTCTAAGGTCTCGAGGCCTGTCGTGTTGCCTTGGTGCTAACAAAGAAATAATCTTTATTACCAAGGATCTTATTAAAGGAGAGAGATCTTGGAAATATTTTATCTCCAGCTCTTAGATACTAATATGATAGGCTTCTTAGAAATACCTAAGACAGATAGATAGCTCTGCTCTTTAGGAGGCATTGATTTTAATAGATGTTTTTGCAAAGGCAAAACACATTGAACAGCGGAGCAAAAGCAAATCATTAAATTAAGTGGAATATAGTATCATAGTATCATTACACCAAATAGGCACCTTCCATTTATATGCAAACCTTTCTTATTGCAAAGAAACAGAAAATGAGAGCTATTATGTACCACAATAAACACAAATGATGCACAAAAATATTATATACTATCCCTATATTACAAATAGGGGAGCTGATCTCCTCTCATTTACACAGGTGAGGAATACAGCAGAAGTTCAAGTGGGAGAGGAATTCAGGCTTTTAAAAAGTTTTTAAAAGCTATTTCAAGCATCAGGGTTCCCTATATCTCCTAACTTTGTTGATGTGGAAGGAAATAGAGCATTAGAAAACAATAGGTCAGAGTAACGGCTAGAATAAAAGGGTTCTGGAGAGAAGATCCAGTATGTTTTATTCTAAATTGGCTTTAGAAATCTGTTCATAATTAGAGTTTTCTCAGATGTGTATGTATTTCAATTAAGCAATAAAATATGACAGGTAGTACATTACTGGGTAATTATAGCATATTCTGAGTAGTGTTAGAAGGCAAGAAGCAGAAAGTCGAGTGACTTAACCACCCAAGAAATGCAATAATCTTCGTGAAATGTCTTGCCAGGAGAGTCTTATTACATATTGATGTTCAGAGATGGAATTTATATATAAAAATAAGGAAAACAGTGCAAGCCATTCCTGTACAGGCTTTATATAGATGGATATGATGTAAGGGCCAGCCAATCAGAAAGTTTACATTACGTCAGCATGTGTAAAGCCATTTTATTATAAAACAATCTGAATTTCTTGTCCTCTCTTACTCCATCACTTTTCAAGGTTCACTTTCCTTCAACCATCACTTCGACATATTACTTTGGTGTATCTCCAGATTGACAGGGCCCTGGTGATGTTCAATAATAAAATCTCAGCAGAGCAGTGTCTCACTGATATTGTGTTGCAGTAATATATCATTAGAGTAACAGCTGCCAGAGGAATGAATCTTAGTGAGAGAATTGGTATCTAACTTTTTTTTATTAAAAAAAGGAAAGTTCTTTTTATATGTTCTCTGATGACTGCCATGACTTATGAAAGACTATCAACTCAGGGTGAGGAAGGAGGGCAGTGATGTCCTCTACCAAATTTGGAACGATGGAGAGAAGGTCTGAGTGAGAAAAGCAAAGTATTTTTTCCAAAGAATTGGGTGGTGAGGACCAAACAGAATTCAATGTGATTTTACTCCACACTCGCCACACCTGAAAGCACTTCACTTCACACAGCACAAATGATGTGGAGACATTTTCAAAGATGGACACAATGGCTGTATCCACATAAAACAATGCACCCATTATGCACGCACAAACTTATGAGCCATGTGCATACAGGGGCACCTTTGGCATGCACATTACAGGATTTTGCAGACACAACAGTTCTGTTCATGACTTTGTGGAGGCATTCACTGTACTATCTTTTTACAACTTGGCCATTTGGTTCAGCAACAGCATATTCAAGAACTATTACATTTTCCCCATACTGCTTTTTCAACTTCTTTCTTACCTCATTGCCCATAAGGTATTGCTTGAACTTGAAAACAACAACAAACTGGATTCTTTAAACAAAGCCATTAGAGTATTTATAGGTTACTTGAAGTAGAAAAAATGTATACACCAACCTGAAATTCCAGTTAGAAATATCACTTAGGATTTCACTATGCAGTACTGGTTTCTCTCTTTTTAAAAAGTCATATAGCCAAATATTAACTAGTCATTCCTGTCTAGTCCACAAACAGGCTAATGCCTTTATATTTAGGCACTGAACAAATTTCATTAAGGCATTAGGCAGCAATAGGGGGTAATTATATATTTTTTAATCATGCAGCAATCACAATTCTGAGAGAAGCAGGGACACCCAGATGCACCTTCTGCCCTAGGGGTGCAGTTATCTCTTGATAATCTCACCTGAAGAAGTGTCATATTTCATTGCTCAATTAATTTACCTCTGTAGATTGTCCAATAAAAATGCTTCTAACAGTAAATTCAAATGATTTAATGACTATGTCTTTTGGATTAAAAACAGTGAATCTGTCCTTTTTTCTAACACCCAGCCAGATATCTCAAACTGATAGTATATGAGTCATGACATCCTTTAATTACCTGCAGCTTACCATCTTCAGTATACACCACTATTTTCCCCCTTGATGATTTCTTTGATTTTTTGCACAAGCTCTTGTTATCTCTTCTCAGTTGTTACCACTTTTCACCTGTTACTACAATATGTTGCTCTGATTTGGCTGCTTACGAAGAATAACTTAGGCAAGTGGCACCACATTGCCTGGCATCTCTAGAGATGGAAATTCATCACTGACATTTTTGGAATCAAAACTGCAGGCACTTCCATATAAGACCAGGCTCTTGTAAACAAAAAAACCACAACAACGGTCCTGTTTCATGCACCTATGTGCAGAGGAATCCACCACTAGATCTAAAGGAAAGGTAAAGGAAAGATTAACCTCAGACCTTTGGAAATTTTGCTTTTAGTAGCAATGGGCTAAATCTAGGATGCTTCATTTTTCCGTTCCATACCTCAGATACACTTAATCATGCTCTCTGATCCAGATATTATCATTTGCAGGAGTAAGGCCTAGAGTCATAAGCATGAGCAAGTAGGAATTGTCTTACACTGACAAATATGAAGCCAAATTCCCAATGATTAAAACATCCAGGATTCCAGTGCCAATTATAAGATGATTAAGAAGACAACATACCTAACCTATGTAAGGGCCTTCAAGAATCCTTGTGGAAGGCTTCATTGCCATAGAAAATTACTGAGCTCATCTCTTTTTAAAATATATTAGTGGGAAGGGTAGGAACATATTTTGAATCAAAACATTATTTTTTTGGTGGTGGTAAAGAGCTCCCACCCACCCTCTGTCCCGAAAATTAAGAATTCTTACACCCAAAAGGCTGTAAGTCAATTTTGGTTTCTTTTCATGTTGTACATCTCAGTTAGGAGACATTCCAAATTCCAGATAAATCAGAACTCTCTAATTTCTGATTAGATTAAATATGTAGTTTATCTTTGAATAAGAAATATAAAGTAGTTTTCTCAGACTAGTGTTATTTAGATTAACAAACATTTATTTTAATTGCACTAGGATTCATTTTTCCTTTAAAACACCCTATTGTTTTTTTAAAAGTTTATAGCTTCTAAAATGTTTCATGGAGCCTCTAGAAATATTTTGAAATCTTCTAAAATAATTTAAAAGACAACAACCACCTTGCATTCTCCTTTTCCTCCCATAAATCAATTTAAGTTCATGCGTTTGGTAACAGATTAGTCTGTTGAATGATCAGAAACCCCGAACTAAGCAAAGAGCAAACAAAGAGGTTTTTGCTACCCTATTCCAGTCAATGCATGTCTGGAATATGCGGCTGGGATATGGAGAATGAGACATTTTTACTGCCCTGCTAAGCTATACTTTTGCAGAATGTGGTCAATGTCACAAATAAAGATTGTGGAAGAAACTAAATTGAAAACATCCCACTTTATTTTTCTAAATAATTTAGAGGATTTACACACTAAATTAACAATAAATGTGCAATAAATAGGCATTATACCATTGTGTGGTTTTCAATATTTAATAATATTGTTGCTGTTGAACCACAATCTCAAAGTAAAACCAAATCTGTCTACAATTAAAGCTGGGTTAAATTTTGAAGATGCAACTTTTTTTTTCACCAAAAAAGAAGATCAAGATTGACCAAAACATTTTGTGAATCTGTATCAATTCTGGCAAATTGTTTCAATCAAAACTATGACACTATGAATATAAAACATTTTGATTTTGCGGGGTAGATTCATAAAGGAATTTAGGCACCATTCACAAAAAATAAGGAGGAGGAGGAGGAGGAAGTAGTGGTAGTGCCACTCCTTATAACTTTTATCACAGTGATTAGGACATTCACCTGGGATGTAGAAGACCCGGTTCAAATCCCTAATCTGTAGCATAGACTGGAACCCAGCTGATCTGAGCGAGAGATAGTCTCAGAGAGCCCATGGAGAAGGTTCTATGTAATCAACTCCCCCACAGGGCCGCTGAGAGCGGGTTCGGGCCCCGGTGAAAAAAAGTTTTTGGGCCCCCCAGCAAGGGCGGACCGGCTAAACAGGGCCGACGAGGGGGGGGGAGGGGGAGAAGCCGGGGAAGCTGGGCCCCGGGCCCCCTTCTGGACTGCCGGGCCCCGGTAATTTGTACTGGCTTCCCCCCCGCCCCCCTCGTCGGTCCTGCTCCCTCAGTAATGAAGGACCATCACAAACTTCACCACTTTCTGCTCCAAGTGCAAGGCATACTCCTTTGACCTGGCCTTTTCTAACATAATCACATAGTGACAGATAGATTTAAATTAATAAATAAAAACAACACACACTATCCAAACAAGACACTCCACTGCACTTGCGTCTTCATTTGGGGAGGAGAGAACAAACAGCATGTGTAGTCATGTGGCTTAATGCACTTATAGAGCTGGAAGGTCATCGAGTCCAGCCCCCTGCCTTCACTAGCAGGACCAAGTACTGATTTTGCCCCACATCCCTAAGTGGCCCCCTCAAGGATTGAGCTCACAACCCTGGGTTTAGCAGGCTAATGCTCAAACCACTGAGCTATCCCTCCCAGTTATGTACTGGAGTTTATAATGAACCTATCTATATGACTCTATGCATTGTATCCTTTACAGCAATAAAATAAAATAAAAATCTAAAACATTTACATGCTCTGCTGACCGTGCAGAAATAGCTAACTAACAAATACCCACTGTCACAGCAGTTCATTTTCCTGCTGACATCACAATGACAGCTGTAGAGACAAGGAAGTAAACAACACAAAATCATATTGACTTTACTCTATGAAGAGTAAATGTATCTATGATTGCTGGATGGAAAAGAACAACATAGTAGAGAAACTGTCCCTTTCCCTGCCCCTCCCCCTCCCCCAGCTTCTAAATAAGTATCTACAAACAATGGAATACATAAAAATCATTTGTAGATAATAGGAGAATCATATAATCAGTAGTTACCTTCAGTAACACATAACACAGATATTTGCTGATCCGAGAGTCCTCGGTCCTTATTATTTCTTTATTAGCACTCGAGCCCCACCATGCAAACACTTATGCACATCAATAACTTTACATGAGTAGTTCTATTGGCTTCAAATTTCCAAAGTGTTAGTAGGATAAGGGCTTTGGTTATTATGAAGAACATAATTATCCAGGTTTGACATATTTTATTCGGTTTCATATTTTTCCCAAACACAACAAAAGGGAGAGTTCACTTCCCCTAATAGATCATAGCATCATGCATTAACAGAAGCAAACTGAAAATAACAGATCAGCATTTCAGGGCACAACATTTAAGCATTATCTGTATCCAGCAGAATAGAAGCAAGTTTTCTTCGACAAATACATTAGTAAACTGCTCATTTGTAGAAGGGAGAAATGAAAAAGTGTGACATGATATTAATTTTTAGCAGTCAACTCACCTAAAAAATACTTTCCCAGAGAAATTCTGAAAAGCTTAACCTTGAACCCCATTGAGGATGGGTATAATAATGGAGTTTAGTGCATAAAACAAATCAAACTAAATGGTTCTTCTGTCTTGGAGAGGTATTCTAAAGGGTCATTTAATTGCACTGAGAATGCCTTGAAATGCTACATAGCAATGCCTTGGGATTACACAGTAGTACCACGAACAACCACCAAGGCAGTGTTTATGCTTTCCTTTCAGGCATATTTCCTAACTTCTTGCAAAGGGAAAATTAAAATGTGTCAGATGTAAACTAGGGAACATTTTAAAAATAAAGTTCCCCACACAAATCTGTTAAAGAAAAAGAACTCATGCATTTCATGACAAATTTATTCAGCAGCTCAATCCCTGATTTTTGCAGTTATAAAACCCTAGTGTTTATTAAAGGGCCCCAGGTTAAGGAAGGAAAGGGAGAATTTATGGTGAGATCTGATACTTCCGTCCAACTGAGAGTCACTGCAGAGGAATGTAGGTATGTAATGCATTTTGTCATGAGTGATGCATGTTATCCATGATATATGAGCGTCATATGTACAGAATAATCATCATGCTTCTTCCCTCTTGTTTAAGAGACAGTCGTCTGAGAAAAAAAACTTAATTGCCATGTAATGCTCAACTGCACCAATTTATTATTTTGATGGTGCTGTGAAGGGTAAATGTTATAAATAAGAGGCCTGGTTCTCCCTTTTTTACACCAGTTTTATGCCAACATGACTTCAAAATGGTGCAGAAGCAGAATCAAAGTATGAAAATGTGTGTGTGGTGGGGGGAAGTCAGCATTTGTGTGTATATATATATATATATCAATATCAATAACCTCTTAAGTGGCAAGGCCTTGTAAAACACACATACACTATAAAACCTTACTGTATATTTAAATAACAAACATCTAGAGGTTGAGATTCATGTATGGGTATAGCCATATGTATGAATCCCATTAAAACAATCACTAAATGAACAACAGCAAAGATGTGAGTTAAATCAAAACTCCACCCTTAACTGACCACCTTGTGCCTGGTTTTATAATAGCACCCCTGGTCCCTAAACCCCAATCCAGCAATTTGATCCACATTGGTAGGCTCTTATGCCGTCATGGTGGAGTCCTACTGAAATCAACATGGCTCAGTTTGAACAGAACAGATCGCCAAACAAGGGCTTTGCATTGTATTTGCCTATTGTTATTAATATTGTGGTTGCACCCAAAAGCTCCAAAACAGATGCGAAGCTTCCAGTAGTCTCATGAGTTCAATGGGACTATTCACGTGTGTAAATGGATGCAGGATTGGGGCCAAAAGCATCAGGAAGTATGACCAGCATGACTTCTCTATATTCATCTTTTTTTAAAAAAAATAAAATAAATCAATGTTAAAAAGTACCCCTATACTTTTTCTTATTTCCATAAACAAACACAAAATCTTTTATTAGCACTAGGCTTTTTCTATCTTTATTTTATTTAAATCATATATTATATTCAGGCATATGTGGACAGCACCTAGCACACTGGGGAAACAATCATACACACCAGTATTAATGATAATCCACCTTGTTTTGAGATCTGTTCACTACCTGAGGTCGCATGCAAGTTTACAATGTCTTTACTATCATTTTTCATGCTCTTCTGGGTTTTTCAGACTCTTAACAGCATTTAAATGCTTTTTTGTCATTTAAATTCAGTTACGGCTTTATTTAAACAGACTAAAAAAGCCTTTAAAGGGATCTGACAAAAAAATCCCCCAAATTTAGGATTTATAATTTGTTATCCGGTATATAAAGATACCTTCCGAAATACATATTTAGATGATTTTTCAAACTGCATTATTTACCTGATTGGAAGGACATCTTTTGAGGAATCGGACAACAGGCCAAATTTGCTACTCCTTTATACCACTAAAAGTAAACGAGTTATGCTGGCCTAAACCTGGTGTAAGGGGGTGGTGATTCAGGCCTAGTATATATGGATTCATTTATTATTTTTATGTGCTTTATTTTGCCAAGTTTCAGACTAAACTGAACTCTTATTGCTAAGCTATTAGCAGAAAAACAAGGTTTTGAAACCTCTAATAGATCCTTCACTAAAGCAGTTCTAGCAGCTGCTGCTATAATTCCTTGAGCTGAGCTCACAAGGAAGCTGACCTCATTAAATAACAAGCACTGTAAATAGTGGGTCAGTTTTGCCTGTCTCAAATCAACTATATCTGTTCAGGGAGAAAACATGTTAGGCTAGATCATGTGTTGTATTTCTTGGGAGGCTCAGCACAGAAGGTACAGCTCGAGAGAGGCACCCACCTTTGCATCACGTGGATTTTGAGCTACTGTAGGGGCCAGCATCATCCCTTGAGATTGCCCTAATTTAAGCAGCCGTAAATCCAGAATCTCTATAAGGCTGCTCTTGCAGCAGTGAATCCTTGCAATGCTGAGCAATACAAGCACATCCCTTCCTAAACTTGGCAATGTCCCATACGCTTACATTGGCTCTATGCTGCTTCTGACTTATTGCCACTCCTCATAGCCCCTATATGCTGCCAGCACAGAATACAGGAGTAGTTCGGGAGCCAAAATCTGGTCCATAGAAACCAATTCTGATTTCACAGTGGTTTTATAGCAACATAGCTCCATTCACTTTAATGGAATTTCTCCTAATTTACATCACTGTAAGTAAGAGAAGAATGATACTTATTATACTTATGTTACTGTCATCAAGAGCTGTTGTTGTTACCTTCGTGACAGAAGAAGACACTGACAACTGTATTACGTCTTGTGAATATGAATGAGCTAAAACGGCCATTGCGTGAGTGGCGGTCCTTTCTGCTTTGAGTATGTAGCTCGACATCTGATTACAGTCAGAGCCTGCTGAATATGCCGCTGTTTATGATTCAGCCTCAGTACCTCAAGATCCATATGGCAATTCTTCTTAAACTGAGTAACCCCATTGACAGCTACTTGTCAGTGTGATCTCTCTCTCGCTGATGCCTCCTAGCTGTCGACATCAATGCTGCACTGCTTCAAGTTATGCTTCAGTGTGTCCTTGAAGCATTCCTTCTGGCTGCCTCGTGTGTGGTTACCCACTTTCAGTTCGGGTACAGCAGCTGCTTTGGCATTCTGGTGTCATCAAGAGCTAAACATAGTTAGAAATTTATTTCTAACGATATATGTGGCTGGCCCAGTGATTGAATGGCAGTGCAATATGCTTGCTAGCTGGGGGTTCTGAGTTCCGATTCTGCTCTTAGTTCCTTGCTGTTCAGGTAATTAGGGGATAGGAATCATGTTTAGCTCATGAGTCTAGGGAATAGGGACAGCTTTGCATCACTCTATAGAGACCACCTGTAGCCATAAGGGTGTGGCACAAATCTCTCTGGGGAGAGCTAATCCAGTCCATCTCAATGCACAGATGGTCCCAATGACCAGATTCTTAGAAGGTGGAGGAGAGTCAAAGGAAATAATGACATCTAGGAGCACCTTCTCACAGCTGCTAAAAAAGGAATTCAATGTGTGACAAACATTTTTTGGTGTGAAAAAATGTGATATTAAAGAAGTCCTTCTGTTTACAAATGGTTCCAACATGTTTCACATAGGGTATGTCTACACTGCAATTAGACACCTGTAGCTGGCCCATGCCAGCTGATTCAGCTTGAGGCCTTGGGCTAAGGATCTGTTTAATTGCGGTGTATGGGACCCTTGCAGGGTCCAACAGCCTGGGCTCCAACCCAAGCCTGAACATCTGCACTGCAATTAAACAGCCCCTTAGCCCAAGCCCTGTGAGCCCAAATCATCTGGCATGGGCAAGCCATGGGTTTTTAATTGCAGTGTAGACATATCCACAGAGGCCTCTCAGACCATGCTTTAAAAATCAGACCCTGCACCCAGTCTCCTGTCGATATTTCGACTCTTCATCTCTCTTGCTCGTTCCTCTCCTACAGACTCTTCTCACGGGATACCATTTACCCTTTGCCATTTAATAAGGAATACAAAAAACCTTCCCTTCTTCCCAGAACTTCCATATAAATCTCAGAAATGCAGAGTCTCCAAGACCACCGCTAGATGGAATTTTGGATGAATTAAGTTTGATGAAAACTGAAAAAGAACCCTTAACCCCCACAATAGACAAATAGATCTTCCAGGTTTCACATAAATGTTGCACAAACACCATTCTCCCTTCCTTTTGCCCCCTACCCCCATACAAAGTCACAGAAATATGATCATATAATGAAGTTAGCAGAATATTATTGATTAGATTTTTTTGTATTAAACATTTGTTAAAATAAACCACATATTTGCAAGGAACTTTAGTTCTACACAAAGTTTTAAAACACAATCCTCTTAGGAAGGATTTTTAGTGCATGTAAGAAATAAAAAAGTTTGGCCAATTACTTTGGTCTTTAAACATGAACCTAAAAAAGGAAAAAGATCCTAAAAGCCAAGGACCCTGCCATCTTTTTAAAGTAGGCGAAATGTCACCTTGCTGAGTGTGGGTACAGGCTGAGAGGGAATAATGTTAGCTCTAATGGCTTTGATTGCTCTAACAATATCTCCTAATAGGGTGTCTGACAAACAGCTTCCTGATAAAGCCTCCATATTAAAGCATGCATGATCACGATGAAGGAAGCACTTTTTATATGGCTTTGCAACAAGATGCCAAAGCAAATTGCTGTTGATAATGCATGCACACACACCCAAGGCTGAAACAGAGAAATTGAAAAAAAGACTGAAAAGAATCTCCATACAGACAAACCCCACAAATTATGCAGCCTTTCCTGAAATTTTCTGAGAGTAGCCAGGGGGAGTGGAGTAGTGTGGGGTGGGGTGGGGTGTGGGTGGCTAAGAATGCAGTGAAACACCATCATACTCTTCCAGTCTCAAGTACAAAAAATTACAGGTAGGATTTTTGTCTATTTCTCTTTTCTTTTGTATTGCTTTTTTTTAACCTGCTCAGACACAGTATGATCTTTAAATACAATTTTAAAAATAAACCTACTCTACAACCTCTGAAGTCTTTGCTTTCGTGTTTGCTTTCCATAATCATATACATACGTCTGTGCTGCTTTGGATCATTTTTGTGCCTCAAGGACTGTACAATCCCACTTGGAATTCTGCTGTGTTACCACTGAAAGGGTTTGACCCTATCATCATAGATGTACAGGTTGCACAAATATAGGCACAATGTAAAAAGCAATGAGCAGGACAGGGACCAAGAGGAACTCAGTGCAGAATTAATGAAAGCTTTGCAGTGTGGTCACCAAGTTACTCCTGACAAATAGCTAGAGTAAGGCCTAAGTGGAAGAGTAGCTAAGTGTCTTTTTTACCAGGCTGAGGATTGCATTTACGGCCATTTGTCCTCCATAGATCCAGTTTCTGCCCATGCCCCAACCCTCTTATTTGTATACTCCTGAGATAAAGTAAAGGGGAGGACATGCAAAGAATATGAGACTTACTTCTACTCAGTGTGGAGAACAACACTTAGCACTAATCTTTAGTTAACCCAAACTTCTCCTTCACTAACTCTTACATTGGAACTAGAGTTCGTCAAAAACTTTTCACCAAAACATATTTTAACAGCATTTGGTTTTTCAGGAAGATGCACATTTTTTTTAAACCAAAATGTGCCAATTTTCATCCAAAATTTTCTGATGTTTGTTAGAAAACTGAAAATCTGCTAACACCAACGATTTTTAGTTTGGAGGCAGAGGGGGTGCTGTATGGGTTCTTTGGGGAGGGCAGGTTGTTTATTTTTAAATCTGAAAAGTTTTGGTTAAGCCAATAACAAAAATAATTTTCACAGAAAAAAATATTGTTTCCCAGCCAGTTCTTTCCAGAACAGAACAGCCTTGTGCATTCTACTGTGCTTGTTGCAGTGTGCTAGGGACTGGGAGAAGCAGTACTAGAAGATCTAGTCTGGTTGCTAGGCTATTGTGCAGATCTTCTAGGTCTCACCATCCCAAAATGGGTGTGTCAAGGCCACAACAGAGTACTGTTTCTCCTATTCATCCTGTAGTTCTCACAGAGCACACCAAGACGACATATTTGAACAGGTGCTGAATTTACCATACTCAGACAAGAACACTTCTACTTCAACATGCTTTTGCCAAAAGATAGAAAACTACAGGAGTTCCTTCCTAATATTTCCACTGCAAAGCCATCATCTAGTTTTCCCATAAACTTTTTTCTGCTAGTGCACACATTGTTGCTTCTACGGCCTCTGTTGATATTCTTTTCATAAACTCTGTGGCTACAAATAGAATTTACTACAATCCACGGGAGAGCATTTGTCTCACAAAGGAAACAGTCATTAATGCAGATAGTCACAAGTACTCCAGTCTCTTGTAAGAGTCAGAAGAAATGACACTGAATCCTGCAAAGACACCTTTGTGGAGATGAGTCCTATCACTACTTCTTGAGCTACTGTAAGAATGATAACATCCACATTCAACTTGAGAGATTTTCGGAAACTGGTGGGGAGTGGATTCATCATATAAAGAGATGGTATTTTGGTTCGGGCCCTTGTCTGGAAATCAGGAAGCTATGCAGCAGATTTCTTGTGTGACCATAGGTAAGTTCCTTAACTTCTATCACTCAATTTCTCTATATGCAAAAGAAATTTAACAATACTGCTTCTGCAAAGGGATTTTAAGAATGTGCCACCTATTCCACCATAAGAAAAGAAAAACATAATGGGATAAGTAAACTTACCATCTTGCTGGGAAGATATAGCAAACACATATCTCTTACAAAATGGCCACTTTAGAGCTGCAGCAGCTTCTCTCTGCCAAATTTAAAGGGAAAGTCAACAGAAAGGCATGCTGGGAGAAAAAAATCCTTGAGAGAGCAAACTTTCACAAATCTAGTGGATTGGAGGCAGTTATGAAAAAATGTGTCCTAGGGGGAAGAGAGTCTGTATTTTATATATCAGCCATATATTATAGGGGGTGAGGAGGCAGTTAAATTCATGAATGTTTGTGAAATACATTATAAAATGTACTTAAAAATATATAGTTGATTTTCTCTTTTTTCCTTACCCTTTACAGGTTGTGTGTATTCTTAGGTTGTAAGATTTTTGGGCAGAGTATGTTCATCTCTCTGTTTGTACAGCACCTAACACAGGCAGAATGGGGGTCCTCTGTGTATTACTGTGAGATAAATAGTTAATAGTAGTAACTATGAGGTACTTAGAAATATGGTAATAACTGCTATGGAAAAATATAGAAATAAAACATAAGGATGATGCTAGTAAGTGGTGAAGTGAAATACTGAACACTTACTCCATTTTAATGGAGAAAATATTGAAAGAGGCTCTCATTTTTATTGTCTTTTACTTTTTGTGTTTTTTCTCTGCTTGCAATATCAAAAACTATTTTTGTGTCTGATTCAGTGTATGTTATGCAATCCCCTCTGTACCCCATAAAGAGAAGACATGATTCTCTTAAAGCTCTCACTTGAGAGCCAAGCTTAAGCCGTAGAGATTCATTTGTTTCTCTCTCCTGTTTCCCAGTGTGTTGGTTAAGAGTGTGGCTGTTGTATAAGTGGTGGCTTGCCTTGGATTTGAACTGCTGTGGGCCTCAGATGCTTAGACTGTGCTTCCTCTGTCTGGAGGAAAAAATGTAGCCCCTGGTCAGTGTGGTACTTTGTACCCAATCCACAGAAGATGTGGGTCTGTGATAAACCCCAGCCTTAGGGTCTATCACAAGCTGTAGAGTCATGTTTTTGTCTGTGGAGGTCTCTGATTCAATCCCTAATGTGTCAGACAAAATTGAGGCCATAACAATTATTGCAGGGGAGCAGTAGCAACCCCTATATTTTTGTTCCCTAATACTTTCCATTATAAATTATTCTTGTGGCCATTTTTTGTTGGGGGGGGGAGGCGGGGGGAGAACCTTTCGTATCTCCATTATTTTCTGAAAGCCCTTGCTATTCAGCAGGGGGACACCTTCAGGCTACAGAATCATAGAAGATTAGGGATGGAAGAGACTTCAGGGGGTCATCTAGTCCAACCCCCTGCTCAAAACAAGACCTCCTTAGGTAACTCATTCCAGTGCTTCACCACTCTCCTAGTAAAATAGTTTTTCTCAGCCTAGACCTCCCGTACTGCAACTTGAGACCATTGCTCCTTGTTCTGTCATCTGCCACCACTGAGAACAGCAGGGTTCCATCCTCTTTGGAACCCCCCCTTCAGGTAGTTGAAGGCTGCTATCAAATCCCCCCTCACTCTTCTCTTCTGCAGACTAAATAATCCCAGTTCCCTCAGCCTCTGCTCATAAGTCATGTGCCCCACCCCTATAATCATTTTTGTTGCCCTCCGCTGGACTCCCTCCAATTTGTCTACATCCTTTCTGTAGTGGGGGCCCCAAACTGGACACAATACTCCAGATGTGGCCTCACCAGTGCCGAATAGAGGGGAATAATCACTTCCCTTAATCTGCTGGCAATGCTCCTACTAATGCAGCCCAGTATGCCGTTAGCCTTCTTGGCAACAAGGACATACTGTTGACTCATATCCAGCTTCCCATCCACTGTAATCCCCAGGTCCTTTTCTGCAGAACTGCCGCTTAGCCAGTCAGTCCTCAACCTGTAGCAGTACATGGTATTCTTCCGTTCTAAGTGCAGGACTCTGCACTTGTCCTTGTTGAACCTCATCAGATTTCTTTTAGCCCAATCCTCCAATTTGTCTAGGTCACTCTGGAACCTATCCCTACCCTCTACTGTATCTAGGACCCTGTTGGTGGACTATCCAAACAAAAAATACATGAATTATATTTGGAATGGATTTTTAGTTGACTTTCGGATCCCATTTGAAAAAGATAGAGATAATGCACAGGCAAATAATGACATTTAAAATCCATTAAAGGATTTAAACAGTTCACAACAACAAAAATACAGGCAGAACTAGCAGCTAAAAGGGTGGCTGGCCCCTTTGTGATTTTACCAGTGCTGGACCTGTGGCTTTCCCAAAGTTTGGTTTCTAAAAAAGCTAAAGAGAGTACACTGTTATATAGCATTTGTCTTTCCCTCAGGACTCCTCTGTTAATGACAGCATTGATCCCAGTTCGATATTCCTCATTTGATACAGCAGTAGCCATGACAAAGAGATGTGGCCAAGGAGCACAGTTAGCAAAGTGTGACATTAAGTCTACATTTCAGTTGCTTCCTGTCCATCCAAAGGATTTTAATTGTTTAGTTTCCACTTTGAAGGTTATTAATGTTTCAATCAATGTTTGCCCATGGGCTGTTCCATCTCGTGCTCAGTTTTTGAAAAGTTTAGTACAATGCTAGAATGGGCAGTTTTGAGGAAAATAGGCTTAAAACAGGTGGTTCATTATCTTCTTTTTGCAGGAAAACTGGGAACAGGTGAATGTGTCAAACTTTGAAGTGTTTTTCCTAGGAATGGCACGGTGACCCAGGGACTCCTTCAGTGCCAACTGGCAGAGGGTTCCCCATACCATAACTCAGCAGGCCTGACACACTCATTGACCCGACTCACTCATTGCACCAGCACACTGTAGTCATAATCTCTATCTACCAGGTGCCACGTAAGGTATCATCTGCAAATCAGTAACATGCTGGTCATTAATATTATTGTGTGATGTATATATGGGCTGTGTACTGGAAATATGTTCTTTAAATATAAAAATATGCAAGCAGTGTGTACGCTCAGCCTGTCCTAGACAAAGGAATGTTGTATTGCCTGTTTTCCTGTGTTGCCAATGTGAATTGAGCCAGGTAAAATCTCAGAGGACAAAGAGTACATCTACATGTAAGCTAAGCAAAGCCATCAAGCTAAACGAGTGGTGGGGGATGGAGCCTGCACTCCCAGGAAGCTTCCTGGCTCTTGAAACAGAGACAATAGATTTTGGGAAATACAAGCAGAAAGAGAGTGCCATTTTGGCATCCATCACCGGGGGGATATAGGGGGAGCAGCGCCTTATGAGCTCAGTGCTGCATTTTAAACTGCAGGGTGAAGTCCTCAGCTAACCTAACTGGCTGGTGTATGCTCTGACTCTTTGGAAGCAGCAAACTTCTGTGAGTATCCCGTGAGAGAGACTGAACACTGCTGGGAGCATGTCAGGGATCTGAACCGATCTGCATAGCACAGAAGCACCCAGGGTACAGGACAGGCAGTGTCAGAACTCCTTCCTGGTCTGGGTGAACCCTCAAAGCATCGCAGGCACATGAGGGTCCCGCTGGCCACTGAAAAGACAGAAGACCAAACACAGAAGCTGATGTATTTTGAGGAATGTAGTTAGACACAATGCAGGGTTTATCAGAGCTATCCAGGGAGAAGGCAGATAATCTAAGAGCATTGATACAGGTGATGATAGAAAGACTACACTCAGCCAGTTACAAGTGGCCTAAGGACACCTGCATTTTGCTTGTAATTTAGTTGCTCTGGGCAGGGCTTTTTGTGCCTGGCTTCCATCCCCCACTGATGGGGTCATGGAGACTCATTATTTCATCAGAGTAACAAGGGATATGAATGCTGACTTGTCGGTATAGGGGAAAGTCCTTGATCAATTTAATGGGGTATCCCTCTGGCAAGCTAATTGGACAGTGCTTCAGGTACAATCTGATGCTTCTGGGGGAATCAGTTTTGGAGTATACTTTCAAGGGAAATGGTTTATACACAGCAGTGGTCAGTGGACTGAACAGCACAGAGTATAACAAAGGATATTACTTTTCTGAAGGTTTTTTCCTATATTGGTGGGAGTCATTATCTGGGGTGAGGAATTCACAAATTAGTGGGCTTGTTTCTGGGGTGACAGCTAGGCAGTGGTTCATATAATCTATCAACAGTCAGCAAAATTGGCACAGGTAATGAAGCTGGTGAGGGCATTTGTTTTACTTTGCCTTTCATTTAACATGTTCTGTGCAGTTCATGTTCCAGACATACTTACTTACAATGCCTTACTTACAATACTTATAATGGCATTGCTGAAACACTGTCTCGATTTCAAGAGAACAGATTCTGGGTGTTTGTTTCACTTGCCAGCCATGACTTACAAAGCCTCCCCAGCTGCAGTGCCTTGGCTCATTACAGTTTATGATTTAAAAAAAACAAACCCTATTGCTCCCCTGACTTTCTAGTTTAACGGCTTGTTTGGTCAAAGTTGCAGACTATAGAGATCAAGGACTTCATTGTGTATGGCTCATCCCTGAGGTGTGATATGTGGCATCCCAGGTTTGGTTTCATCCATGAGCTGGGTGGGCCTCACACACTTAACTTCATGTTGAAGGCTAGTGGGCATTCCTGGCCTTAGCCATCACTAGCCACATCAGGGTTTACACTAACTTTGTGGTTTATGAGTGCAGGAAAAATTGGGAGGAAGGTCAAGGTCTGGATCTGTGAGCATTCTATTGTACACTGGGCCCACAAGTGGGCAGCCAGGTCAGCAGTTGGATTGTAAGTGCACTTCAAGGCTGAAACCATTTGGCTTCAATTGTATGTCAGATGGGGCATGCGCTGGGACCCGCTCATGCCCCTGCTGCACTCATTGATGGCTGAGCCACAGCCTCTTGAGGTCCTAATTGTTCACCTGGGTGAAAATGATTTTGGGGAGTGCACTGGATTAAATTTAAGGACTGGGAGACAGATGGATATGGAGCTGATTACGCAGTTGCAGCCTCACACTCGACTGGTTTGGTCAGAGATGCTCATAAGACAAGTTTGGTAAGGGGCCAGTGAGCCAGCCTGCATCAACAAGACACAGAATAAAATGTGAACCAGGAGGTTTCCAAGATAAGTTTAGGAGTGGGGTAGCTGGGTGATAACACATCAGGATATCTGATACAATGATCCTAAAATCAGTCCTGAGCTTTTTAGGGAGAACGCAGTGCAACTGTCTGATACTGGGACTTACCTTTGGCTCTATGACATTAGGAGCTGGGTCTGCATCTCCATGCTAATTGCTGGCATTCCCAGTGGCCGGTGTACAGTGTGGGAAAGGGTAAAAGGGCCAACTCCCAGAGGTAAATGAGACCTGGGATTTTGCTGTTGGACCTTGCATTCATGGGGGGGCGGGGGCGGGGAAGAGCCTGATGTCTCTGCAGATTGAACCTATCCCCACCCAACCTTGTGGTCTATATCATTCCACCCCCAGGGCTTACATGGGGGGGAATGAGAGAGAGAGAGAGAGAGAGAGGTTTCCCAATTTCACTGAGTTTGAGGGGAAGACTGTAGAGGGTCTGCCCCGAGTTAATGTTTGCATTCATGGTAAAAACCCTGTAACACACACTGGAATTTATTAAATGCCTGGTGCGTGAAGCTTATCAATTCCTCCAAATTTAAAGGTATCAGTGGGTCAAATATTGGCTCCAAGGCCCAGATCCTCAAAGATATTTAGGCACCTAACTCTCACTGAAATCCTTAAATACCTTTAAGGATCTGGGCCTACATGCTTTGATTATGAGTTGTCTGAGGAGGGAGGGAAAGCACTTTAAATACACAGAAGTAATTGTCCACAGTAGTGGAAAAATACAGATTGCGAAGAACAAGGCTTTTGAATGTTTGTAAGGAAAAGAAATTAAACATTTGATTTATAGATCAAGTGAAGAATGAAGTTTTAATGTGCTAGTTACAATGTAAATATGCAAGTCACAATAATAATGAAATTGGAAATACTTAATGTATTTAATGCAGTTTAATGGAAAGTAAACTATTTCTTCAAAATACCATTTAAAGTTTAACAGTTTTAATAAATGAGAGGAAATTCAATTATTTGTCTCAAAATTTGTCAGATACTAAGTACATACCTTATCCATAGTTCCAAGTATCATTCCCATAGGAACTCTAAACCTATCCCCAAGTATCATGCCCATATGAACTGTAACCCTAGCTCCAAGTACCCTATCCATAAGAACCCTAATCCTAGGTCAGGGACCCCTACCCATAGGAACTCTAACCATAGCTCCAAGTACACTACCCATAGGAACACTAATCCTAGGGCCAACTACTCTAACCACAGGGACCCTAACCCTAGTTCCAAGTACCCTACCCATAGGAACTCTGACCCTAGCTCCAAGTACCCTACCTACAGGAACCCTAAGGCAGGGAGCCCTAACCTAGGAACACTAAATGTAGCTCCTAGTACCCTACCCATAGGAACCCTAACCCTAGCTCCTAGTACTCAAATCATAGGAACCCAAATTTTAGGGCTGTGAGCCCTAGCCTTAGGAATGTTAACCCTATCTCCAAGTACCCTACACATAGGAACCTGAATCCTGGGGCAGGGAGCCCTACCCATAGGAACTCTAACTGTAGCTCCAAGTACCCTACCCATAGGAACCCTAACCCTAATTTCAAGAGCCATGCCCATAGGAACCCTAACTCAAATAATTTACATTTTGCAATTTAATATTAAATAAAATAGTTAAATGCATCAATTACTAATGTAAAACTGTTCAAACAAGTAGTTTTTAGATGATTGCATTTTATAGCTAATGTAGTAGATGTCAAATTTCATAATTATTATTATTAGCATCATCTCATCACACATCATTATTCTTTTCAAAATTCAAAGCCCATAAAATAATCTTTACTACTCAGAATACTGGAGAAAGAACTTGTGCTTACTTTGATATAGAATCCCATTTTAAAATACCATCCTTTAGATGCTCTCCTCTTCTACCGTGTGCATGCATACAGTCATGGACTGCTATCACCAAAATGAACATAGGAGCCAATAGTAAATTGTTGTGCCCCTCTACTTATTCAAATAGCTCATATGCATTATGGATTTCATATAAGTCTCTGATGTGTCCCAGTATATATAATTTTACACTAGAACTTCTAGATCAGAAAGCTCATTTCATATTAGTGCAATTTCTTCTCTTGATCACTGATGCTTGGTGGTCACTTTGTTTATGTGTATATGTGGTTGATTTTGTGATTAAAGTACAGAGCGGGCAGTCTGCAGATATGGTTTCTATTCCCAGCTCATTTACTGGCTTTTTTGTGGGTTTTTGGGGGTGGGTCAGTAAGTCTCTTAATTTTCTTAATTTGCCTAACTTTTCCTTGCTACAAAAATCAAGTTAATAATATCAATGTGCTATGTGGTGATAGACATTAAACCAAAAGATGGACAGAAGAATTAGGGGCAGAGTATGAAAAACAGCATTCTTCAGAGTTCATTGCTTCCTCCCCTCTTTCTGGGAGAGTCCCTGCACCTCCCTGTATTGCCACATACCCAGTATGATCTGCTTAGTTAAAGCCATCCAAAAGAACATTCCAGCTATTTTAGTTGAGCAACTATCTCATACTGAAGAAAAAATCCAGGAGGCAACCTTTACCTAGAAGATTTAATTGGCACCATCCACACATTGTAAGGACATTTACAGACATCTGGCCAAACCAATGGAGGAATAAAACCTCAACTCAAGGATTCTGAAGAGAGTGGAAAACAGAGTGGAAGAAATTATTCTTGGACATGCTAGCTAAATCTGACTCACAACTCACTCTGATCTTGTTCAGACCCTTTTTTGTTCATTTTTCCTTGAACATTCATGCAACCAGTATTTGCTTGCACAAATGTTTGGCTAAATATTTGTATTAATTCAGATACAGGCATTCATGCACATGGAAATCTATTCATGTGTGGACAAGCATATTCACACTAGAAGTGCTTGACCTGTCACCCTGTAGGCAGAATAGAGACACAATTAATTAGTTGGAAAGTGACAAAGAGAAGAAAAATCTGCTCCTCAGCCAATAAATCTGCCATATAGCTATCTTTCTTAGGAAGGAACACATCTATTTTAAAATCTATAGTCTGTGTATGTAGACAGATATACTGTATATATATTCTTGTTTAAAGGAAAGGAAACGATTTTCATGTCCTCTGGCATTTCCTAGTTAGATTTCTGTAATGTACTCTGCATGCCATTAGGTTACACAGAGACCATTCAGAAACAGAAGCTAGTGCAGAATGCACCCATCTGGTTATCAGTGTGCCACACAGATATCACATGACACCAGTTGCCATATTCTCCATTGTATGGTGATAATTTTCTAAGTGAAGTTCAAGATGTTGGTTTTAACCCATAAAGCCTTAGTGAGTCAGATATGCTCACATGAGAAAATACCTCTTTCTCCATGCCATGTTACCTCATTTGTAATTAGTGTCAGCTCTTGAGCTCAGTTTAAATTGCTAATCTTCTGGGTCTACTGCAAGGTCCACATGGAAAAAGCATGCATAGACCCACATGGAAAAAGTCTCTGTAATTGAATCCTGGTCAAGAAAATATTTGGCTGGAAAGGAAGGCAATATTCTCAGAAGTTCAACAAAAGCAGAGGTATCACCTCTATAGTGGAGATAGGGTGACCAGCTGTCCCGATTTTATAGGGGCAGTCCCGATATTTGGGTTTTTTTCTTTATATAGGCTCCTATTACCCCCCACCCTCTGTCCCGATTTTTCACACTTGCTGTCTGGTCACCCTAAGTGGAGGAGGTAATTCACTTTCCACTCTCAGTAGTGACTGAGACACACTGCAGGAGCAACATGGGAAAACTTACGTTACTGCTGCCCTTATTGTTCCTGTTTGGTGAGTAAATAAAGGGATTTGTTTTCTGATCTGGAACCATTGCCAAGTACTAAATTTGCACCCACTGATTGATGTTATATAACTCATCCCTAAAAATTTGTCCAGTAACTTAACAATTTAGCAATCCTACATTACATCTGATTCAGCCCCATCTGATTCAAATAAGGAAAGATTCCATCCCTGTGTCTACATAGTTCTATCATGAACACATAGGCAAGCCTTCCTTTAGAGTTGCACCAAACAAGTTTCTAGGCCCTTCAATTCACTTTTACAAATGTACAGAAAGCGGAGATATTTCCATATGACTAACCCAGGTGGTAACCTACTTCTGATGGTTTGTAGCTCCACCCTATCTGTCCCACAAGATCTACTTTTGTGTCACTCCCTGAAATGGTAAACAATTTGTTTAATATCAATATATAGTGAATCTGATATTATTATTGGAGAATCAACAATGTATTATAGGATCTCATTTACTGAAATATTGAGATCCTGTAGGTGTGTGAGCCAAAAAGATCCATCACAGCTTCTGTCATCAAGTTTGGAAACCATATGAAATGAAGTCAATAGTTAGAGTTTAAAGTGAAAATCAATATGTGGATTTTAAACATCAGCTTTATTTCAGTATAATTATCTGTATTTAATTAAATGATTAAAAAAATGTGTTGGATGCCCTACTTTAAATGTGATCTCATTCATTCTGAAAAAAAAAAGGACAAGTAGGACCACCTTCCACTACTATTTTTTTAAAATAGGGATTCATATTATTCCCTTTAGATAATGTTTTTGTATAATTACTGTGCCTATTATACAGTACAATGATCAATTCTTATCACATTGCTCCAGAACCACTCAGAGCATTTCTAGTTGTTTTTCTTCATTGTTTTACTTTCCTTCATGGGCTTAGTTATTATGGGCCTGAGCTGGAGCCCATCTTAGGATGAAGCAAGGAGCTTATAAGCATTTTACTGCCCCTATGCCAGTTCCATGAAAGTCTCACTACTCCTGGCCACAGCTAAGCCATCACACAATGGATTGGTGGAAGGGATTTGAACTTCCTCTCAGCGTGAGGTGAAGAGCTGCTGGGGACAGAACTTGTGCTAATCAACCTTAAGAAATCCTCCATGGATCCAAATCCCTCTCTACCCCTTTCTGTGCAGCAGATGTCACGCCTCCCTTACACTGCACTAGCCATCATTCTACTGTCATGGCAGCAGAGAGAGGAGAAAGGGAATGGAACTGAACCTCCAGCCCATTAAGTCTCCCCAGGTGTTAATCAGCCAAGTAGGATCCCACAAATCACATGGAGTCAGGGAGGCACTAAACATACTCTGGTCTACCAGTCCACTGAGAGATGAGTAATTCTTTCTACCCATGCCAGCCTTGGAACTGAGGCATTATGTGGCTGACACAATGGGCGGTGGGGAGGGGGGTGTTGTATTCTTGGTATTCATGTAAGCCTACATGTCTATGGAATCTGACTGGTTCTGCACCATGGATGTGTTTGGCTATACATACATTTCACAGATGAAAAATTCTTTTCAGGTTTATGTAAAAAGATGTGGGTTTATGTAAAAAGATGTGGGTTCATGTATATAGTGAAGTGTGTTAAATGTGACATCATGACAGTTAACATACTTCACTGTGGATTATAGATGTGTTCACCATGAAAACTCATAGGCAAATAAATGCATCATGTACAGTGTTATGAGAAAGGGCAATGTTCTTCATACTGTTCAATGGACCAGATTGGAATGAGCACTAGCAAAAAGTAATTCTCACGAAAAGATCATGAAAATTAAACCAAGCATTACCAAAAAAAAAAAAAAGACAACATGAAGGAAAAGCCCAGAGCTCAGCCATACTGCAGAGATAGATACTTGTCCTGCCATGAGTGCAGGGGACTGGACTAGATGACCTCTTGAGGTCCCTTCCAGTCTTATGACACTATGATTCTATGATAATGTATTGTGGCAGCAGTTCTGGTGCCTTGACAGGCCAGCATTTTCAAACCAAGATTCCTACATCTAGCCCCTAAATTGACAGAGCCTGGATCTCTCCTTTACGTCAATGATACCTGAGGGTGGTGAGCATCTCTGAAAATCAGGCCACTTCTTTACATGCCTAAATATGTACTTGGGTGCCTAAATTTAGGAACCCAACATGTACATTGTTAATTCCCTGTTGAATATTAATTTTCACTAGAATTTTGGACCCCAAAATGTACTTAGATCCAAAAAGTTTGGATAAGCATTCAAAATCTGGAGGCTTATCTGAACAAGACCTCCAAGCTTCTTGAAGTTCACTTTTCACTAGTACAAATGTAGTAATATAATAAATTATGCTAAATAGAGCAGCTGAAACTCTGAGCTATCACTGTACAAGAGAAGTCATCAGAGTTATTCTTTATGGTTTGTGGTGTGGGAATAACAGGAGAAATTATTTTCATTGATCCTCCATTTGCAATTATTTTTAGTAATTTTACAACAGTAGAGATGAGAGTTTTGCCATTACACAGTTTTGATGGAATTTTGGTGTAAGATAAATTAACTCAATAGGAAGTAATAGAATGAGAATGTAAGTTATTCATCTTTCCTTGTGAGTGAGCATGACAAAGAGCTGATAATTTAGGGTTATCAAAGAGAAAGAGAAGACGAGAGACAAAGAGAGAACAGCACAGAGAATGCAAATGCACCTGCCTCTCTCTCTCTCTCTCTCTCTCTCTCTATGTAAAATATGAGTAGCGTGCTCTCTCTGTGGCATCATGATTTTTAATTAGAGGTCAGAGTTAATAGCAATGCCCTAAAGCATGAAATGAAATTAAGGGCAGTTAAGACACAACAGATCCACATTTTAAGTAAGGATTAATTTGGCATCAGTGGCACCTGCCTCATCACCAAGTTAGATCTGTTTTTACAGTAAGCAGAATTGATGTCAGAATTGAAAATATGAACTAAACCCTTTAACAGCTGAGTCAGATGGGATCTGAGCTGGGCTCCTCCAATGTACGATTCATGGAGACAGGATGTAATTGGTAAAAACAAAACAAACAAAATAGCCTACATGAGATTCATACACCTGGCTCTACTGGATTTAAATTCTATTATGTATGTACATTAACCCTTTCACTACTGGTCTTGGGATCAGTTTTCAACAGATTATCTATTCATTTCAATTAAACACTTGAGAATTTATCACAGTGTTGCAGCTGGAAGTTATTTCCAAGCTACTGACATGATATAATTACTTAACTATAATGAGTAGAATGATCAATCTTCATCAGTTTTCCCAGGAATCTTCATGTTTTTTCCTTATTTCATTATTTTAGTCAATATGGCCCCAATCCTGTGCTGTAGACCTGGTAGTTCAAAGTTTTGTTTAAATTGGGGGTTTCATATTTGAAGGGACTGCATTCATTTTACTTGTTTTCTATTTTGTAAACTTACTTAGTGTGAATTAACTAACTTTCACATTAAGGATCAGATTTTTAAAGGATTGCTTAGTTTAAATAAGGGCAAAGTCAGAACAAGAGCACCAAAGATAAAATCCTGAAAACACTTATGCATATGAGTTGTCCCATTACTTCAGTGGGACATAAAGTGGATTGTAAAGTTAAACATATGCAAAAACGTTTGCAGGATGAGTCTCAGGCTATGCAGACAGGCCAATATTCACATATTGTGGGTAACAAATAAATAAATAAATAAAAATGAAATTGTCCAGGAGTAAAATTTCATCCAAGAGCTTCTTCTCAAATCCTACTGCCTAACAGAAGACCTGCGTTTGATTTTGGCACAGTGGGGGAGGCTTTCAGAAAGTTGTTCTTAGTAGTTTTTAGCTGCTTGGCCCTGGCATAAAATTAAAGCTGCAGGGAAGCTGCTTCCACATATGTCACTAAAGGAAAATCACTCAGGGACCCTACAACAGTGGAGAACTGGGCATGTTGAAGCTTCATTCCCCTATTCACCCACTCTTCCCCTATTCCACCACACTGTACCCCCACTGTTGATGATCCTCCTCTTCTCCCCATATACTGGAGTGGTGAGGGAAGGAGCTGGCATAAGCATAAGCAGCACAAAGTGAACTTGGTGGATCAGAGAATCCAGTCCTTATGCTCAGGCCTAGGAGGCCTTGTCCTATAGGCTTAACAGGCCAAGACCTTCCCAAAATTAGAAATGAATTCCAAGGAAGACCAGTGTTAGAGGCTTTCTATGACAAAGAAAGCTAACTGTAAATCAAAGCCACACAGTGTGGTAGCCTTCGACCACAGATAAATTTAAACACGTTTTTTAACAGTGGTTGCTTTAGAAATGTAGTCAGCTTCTTTACAGGGAGCCATCAACTGGCTGAATACTGAAAGATGAAACGAGACTCATGGTAGAAATTTTGGGGTGATGATTGGTGAAGCAACACATCAAGACCTGAGATCCTTCCCACATCACCAGGGTACTTTAGAGATTTTGAGTTTCCATTCATCTCATTATTGTATTTTATTTGTGTTTGTATCTGAATATGAATTGAACTTGATTTGCTCCATTCACCTCCTCCAGGAATTTAAGGAACAATCTTCCAAAATTGAGTCCATAAGTGACACTCATAAATATTAACTAGTTCATGAGCTCAGTCTACATAAGAATATTACTTTATGTGCATCAGGTGAACCTGGGGCTCATTTCTTAAGAGGTGGAAAGACAAATGCACTAATTCACGGCACCTAATCCCCTCTCATCCTGAATTCTTTTTCAAAACAAAAACAAAAGAACTTCTCAGAGGCCACGTTTCCCAAGCTCCCCCAGCACTACTGTTAAATCACACTTGAGAACTCTACAAGGCAGATGTTATTCACAGCAGCGTTAGGCAATATTAAAAGTAAATACTTATCTGTGATAAACACATGTTTCCTTAGGTAATTGCCAATGCAATAGGTCTCCTTTTTCATAGCCAGCAACATTTATGCTCTGTGGTGATGACAATCTTTACTTCTGCTTCAAAACCAAATGGCTGGCAACTTAAAAGTGAGAGAAAATGAAAAAATAGCCACCTGTGGAGAAAAGAAATGGTTTTGTTTTATGTCTGAGGCCAGTACAGTAGTGTAAAATGTTTTTTTGTTGAGCTGCTTAGAAGGCCATAAAGTGACACTCCAAATAAAAGTTAAATTACATATACAGAAACAATTAAATTGAAGTTACATTTCTAAATTAGTCTGATAGGAATGCATAGCAGTTTGCCATCTGGATGCCCTCCAGTCTCAGCACCAGAGAGCATTCCCCTGTACCTCCTTACCAATACATACTACTAGATGTAAATTTAAGTTCATGCAGCATTAAGGATGCACACTGAAACACCTGACAATCAGGAAATACCACAATTAAGGTTGAAATGGCAACCATATTTTTGCCCCTAGTAAGTATGCAATACAAAACACTCTAATATTGGTTACATACTATTTTTCATATAATACTTTTCTCTACAAATATAGGTTGCATCTTATACTTAATTCACTCTTGAATACTAACATTAATTTAATTGCCTTAATGATATATATTATTATATGGTATATATTATGTATAAAAGTTGATGTCAATAAGGACTCTTCTCTCTGAAATATGTATTTTAATATTTTTTCACCATCAAATGTCTACACATTCAATAATGTTTGTCTTGGAGACAAACACACATCTGGACAGTAAATTATTATTGTGGTATCCCAAACAGAAACAGTTTCTTACAGAGTTTTAATGTATATTTTTAGGATTTCTTGTTTCTTGTTTAATGTATATTTTTAGGATTTCTTGTTTGAGTATGTATCTAATATATACTTAATTTGCATTTTTCATGTGACCTATCCTCAAACTATCTTAATAAAGTTCACATATTACTGTCTCTGAAATTTGGATATAATTTCATTGACATATTAAGTGTTACACATGTATTTAAGTTATAGAAGATATTAGCTGATACATTGAGAGGTAGGAAATGATGGTGTAATCAGACTGTATTGCTATTACAGACTGTATTACAGGGCCGTAGAAGGAGCTTTTATGTCTCAGCCCTGTCAGATTCTTAGGAATCTGCAAATTCTGCTGCGCACCATGTCACTAACAATTTCAAACCAATATTATTCAAACCTTCAGTTGGAAATGGTGTCACAACCATGTGCCTTTTTCAAGGCTGGCACCGATGGTCATCTCTGCAAACACTGAAGGACTCACAGCAATCAAAAAGGATATCCTCACCAGGATTTGCACCAACTACAAATGTCACATGCTCTTTCTCCTGGAGACACAGAGGGCCAAATAACAATAGGCCATAGATTCCTGGGATGAGATTAGCAATCAAAAGGCAGCATGAGAAATATGGCAGTGCTATCTTTGTGAAACTAGAGCTCATTGTCAGCACAACGTCTATGACAGAGCAAAATGACATTGAAGTCTTGTCCACTAACAAGCTTCAAGAAGAGAGGTGACAGAAATGGAAAGAACTGATTGAAGGAACAGACATGATCCATACTAGTAGGAAAGCATGGTTTGACCTTTCGCAAGTTGAATAATAACCCATATGCGCTGACTTTCTAATGTGCCGGGGGTGCACCCTGTTCTAAATGTCAGTTGTCGTGGAATAACAGGATGTCTAAAGCCAACACCAAAGGATAGCATGTACTTACTGGCTGGCACTGCACCATCTTGTACCAGGAGGAAGGTAGCAAGCCAAAGGGGAAGATCATGGTGGATGGAAGACCCAAAGCATCCATTATATATGGTCACACAGAAATAACCAAATGCCTTAAATCGCATACAGAAAAAGATGACTATTCATTTACCTTGTTTGGCTGAATCAGCGGTAAGACTTTTATTTTATTGATGAAGTTCTTGAGATACTTATTTTGGAGGTCATCCAAGTGGAAATAGGTTTCAAAATTAGTACTGACAAACCTACCAACTGCTCTTTGTTTTCAACATGCTAAGTTTGCAAGCCTATTTCTAAGGCTTTTGTAAGATTTCTCTGTTGTACCTTACAGACTCTTCATTACCCATTCTTTGGCAGATTAGAGTGGTATGTCCTTTATCTCTGGAATAATTGTTTCTTCATGTATTCCCAGAGTAAAATCTTGGCCCCATCAATGTTAACAGCAACATTCTCACTGACTTCAACAGGTTAGGATTTTACCCTCCGTATTATTTTAAAATATCTTCATAGTCTTCTCTCTAAGAATATGTTTACACTGCAGCTGCTTCCCAGAACAGGTAGACAGACATGTGCAATCTCTGCTTGAGCTAGCACCCTAAAAATAGCATTGTAGTCAGGGTAGCACAGGTGGTGGCTTGGGATAGCCACCTAAGTTCAAACCCACCTAGCCCCCCCTGAATAAGTACTCAGGCAGCTAGCCCAAACCACCTCCTATGCTACCCTCCCACCCCTCATGTTGCTATTTTTAGTGAGAGCTAACCCGTGTCTATCTACGCATGCTGGGAAGCATGATCCCACCTGCAGTGTAGACATGCTCATAGACTCATTTGCCTCTTTTTTAATGTTCCATGATTACCTTTTATGCTACTTCACCTCAATAGCACTTCATTCCTATCTTCCCACTCTAGGAACCACACAGGAAGCAGCACATCATCATTAATGTATTTTCAGCTTAGTCTCTTTACAATGGATGCTGTAAACACAATATGAGTCTGGCTGATGTATGAAGCATATATTTGTATTACATTGGGGTGCTGCAAACTGCTGAAATGACTCAGCAGAAAAAAAACCCACAGTTGCAATCTGCAAGGTCTCTTCTCCAAGAGATAGGGTTTACAATGAGAAATAAAATAAGTTAACATATACAGAGATTAAACAGAAAAGTTCAACCCAATTCAGATTTCATCTTTAACCCAGTGGTAGAATTCTACTTTCCGTCATTGTCTCCCCAACAACTACTTTTATAACCCTTCCTCTGGGGAAGAGGAAGGAGAAGATGAATTGAAGTCAACCCCTTGTTCACGAGGGGCCAGGTAATGTCATTACACTCTGTCAAAGAGTCTACAGAATCTTCTTTCTCTGTTTCATTCTCTCCTAAAAACAAGGAAGAACAATGAAAAAAATGTTACATTTGTCCTTTTCATGCTGTATGTATTATGTTCACATTACCACTATGCTTAAGCCCCAATAAAATTTTAAGTAAGAATTAGAAATGGGTGAACCTGAGTAGATTTAAAAAAACAATCTTAGCACTGACCAGAACTCATGCCCAACCCAACCTCAAGATTTAGAATAATTTAGTAAACCTTGTCTTCTACATGCTTCTCCACTTATTGGTTCTGGTACCAAAATTCAAAAAGGAATTTGTAATGTATTTCCAACCAGACCAGAAGCACAAAGTACTGAAAAACACATGAGATTTCCACATCAGTTTTGCAGAATCAAGCAATTTGGATAAAAATGGGGGTCAACTTTTGAGTCATTATACAATATTTACTGGGTACTTCATCAGGAAAATGCCCATTGATATTCACCCACTAATGGTAAAAATATCTGCACTAAGGATATACCATGCCCAGTTTAGCCATTAGAATTGACAGTAAAAGCAATACAAACGCCTATATTTAATTTTGTGTATATATCCTTGGTTTCTCCAGTACGCCATTTTAGAAAGAGAGGGGCTGAATCTATGTGTTCCAACAGTGCTGAGCAACTGAAATGATGGGTTTATAACAAAAGTGCCTTTGCAAACTTTTGTGTTTGCTAGAATGAACAAGACAGTAACATGTGACCTAAAATAGTTTTGCCCCATTGACTAGCTGGCAAGACCTTAAACAGGAGCATGTGTTATCTTACTATGGGCTAAGTCATGACTAGTGGTACATGCCCGCTCTGTGGAATAAGGGAATGTAAAGTGTTCCCTTACGCCATTGCGCTGACTACCTGCACTGTGATCACTGCTCGGGGGAAAACAGCCTCTGCAGAGCATATATCCTTCCCTTCCCGCGCATGTGGGCGGGCAGGAGGGGCCTTGACTGTATCCTTCCCACCCCGACACAGCATGCCAGCAAGTGCAACTGAGCTGCATGGAGAGGAAAGTAAACTACACTGTGTAACAGACTGATAGCAGCTTACTTCCCTCCAGCACAAAGGAGAACCAGAGGCTAAATTATGACTCTCTCAGTTTGGTCCCTAGTGTGCCCATTGCTTAGAGCTTGTGGTAACTTCATGATGTAACCTTAAATACACTGTATGTCATTTTGGACCCATTTTCTGAGCTGGACTCTGTGCACCTCCCATGTCAGTTACCCTTTCACTGCCTTCCTTCATTTTATTATTGCTTTATGTATATTTCCTAGCATGGGGCCAAGCCCGGTGACTGCTCCTTCCAAACTGCAAGGCACTCCAAAGGAGGCAGGGAACAGAGAAGTTATCTGGCTCAGCAGAGGAGAGAATAGTCTGCAGCATCTTAAAAGATAGAGCTAGTAAGCCTGCTTCACTGTGCGGAAGGGAGCACTCTAAAGGACTGTGTCACTTGAGGCACAGTCCCTCCTGGAGCTCTCCTTGGGGAAGTATGTCTCTGTACCATCTCTCACTCAAAACTGTGCCTTAATGGGACAACTGCGAGCATGGGGACAATTCACTGTTGCCCTGTAGCTTCTCTGATCATTTACACCCAGGCAAAGTGAGTGCAAATTGCTACCAAATCAGAATGGTGACATTTTGCTCTGCTCCTCATGACTACTCAAGGTGCCGGGCAACAGTGAATTGGGCCTATGGTTCCCAAATCAATTTTCCATTAAGCTATATTGCACTTCAATTATAAACAAACATTAATAGCAATGCCAATGCCATTGGATAACCTGAGGATCCTTTCTCCCTGCTACCATGGAGCTTTCAAAGTCTCTCCAATCTGCTTTCTTAAAATTGAAGCAAGTAGCAAATTTGCACAATATAAGCCAAATTCATTTGGCATCAATCTCATTGCATGCATATACCTAAGAGCAGAATTTGAACCCATACTCCAAATTCAGTCGCAAAATTGCTTATGATCATGCCAAAATGACTTAGTGATATATATATCAGTCTCCTCTGCACACATCCCAAGTTTTTGTTTGTCATTTTTACTACTGCCAAACATTATCCAGATGGTTTTAGTGATAACGATCCCCTTAACAATCTCCCATGATGATCCACAATTTGCAATATGTGAGAAACGTGCTGGCCATCTCGCTTGATCAAATTATTGAATTAGCTCACTTAACATAACATTTGGCCATATCCAAAATCTATGTAGACATGAGGCAAATTAATTTTAATTGCAGAATTAGTAGCACATCCAAACAAAGGGGAAAAGATAAAGAATAACATTGAGTTTGTTGACACACTTAAAATGCACATACAAAGTATGGCAAGTTATATTTCCTGATTTGATGAGAGTTGTCTATCAGTCTTCTTCAACTATCTGAGAGGTGGCGGTTGTGTGTGTGTGTGAAGGACAGAGTCAGTGTTTCCTTTAGAGAAGAACATTTAGCTGTGTATTTGGCAGTTACCAGGTATGCTTTCAGTTCATCTGACAGAGAATCCTTCAGGAGGATGATCTTATCCTTCTCCCCCTCATTTTCATCTCAGCACACAACACATTTATTGTGGATAACCACATTCTTTTCTTCAGGGCATGAATATGCAAAAGTATCCTCCTCCTTAACCCCACAGTTCTGCAATAAATTTGTACTCTATGCTTGAGATATAATCACAATTCTGTTGTTGAACTGCAGCTCTCTCCTGAACATCGTGATGTGATTCATTTGTTGAGCTCCTCCAAGTTCAAGTTGCTCCGAGTATATGTTATTGCTGGCAATGGCAAAAAGTCAGACAAGTGCACACTACTATTGCTCTTTTAATTAGTCAAAATAAATTATCTTCAAAATAAAGTGTTTTTTTTAATGCCACATTTCTGATTAGCTGTTGTGATTAAATGTTGAGGCCACAGTTTAGGATTTTAATTCCAGCTTAAAACCATTTAAAAGATTTTTTCAAACATATTAAAGGGGAATTAATTTAATTTAAGCCAATATTTGTGGGGTAAGCTAGATATTATTTCAGATAAACCCTGCACACAGAGATAGAGAGTTGAGAATACAGTATTGAATTTTAGGGATCTGGAGTGTTTGCAAGTGTTTCATTGCCAGCTGCAAAAAATGCTATGCAAACTGTCTCCTTGCACATACACTGTCCTTCCACATATGGTGGGGGAATCTCAGAAATCCCAGTACGCATTAGCTTCCCCCATCCCCCACCCGCTATCATGAGGCTAAGGCTACACTACATAGCTTACAGCAGCACAGCTGCACCAATGGCTGGGTAAGGCTTTGCATCCTTGTGGGCATCTGCTGAATTCTCACTCTATTGACTATTGTTATAGGCATCTGGGTGACAGACTATTTCCTTTGAAAATCTGACTAATGTATGAATCTCAGTTTGAGACAAGACTCAAGTACTCATTCACAAGACTGTTAGGGGGAGGTTTTACAGTGTACCAAACAGAGGAGACAATCCAAAGCGACACCTGGGAAAAGTCTAGGTGGATATTAGAAAACAAAACAAAGAGGACATTCAAATTTAGTTTCGGTGTGACGGCGTGTAAGAAAGACAAAACTTGAGGCCAGAAAAACTCGCAGCAGGTGGGAAGCTTTGCTTCCAAGGTATTCCTAAGAGGACTATTAGCAAACAAAAAGTAATTTGAAAGTTTTTCCTCTACATCCTTGCTATTAGGAAGTTCTAAAAAGGCTTTATAGTTCTACATAAGTGATCTATATTCCAGTTCTTCAACATGCCATGGGTGGAGGCAGTGAACTTCCTTGGAGGTTTGATTAGGTCGGTACAAGTTCAGGCATCTGAAATCTATGTGCGTGCTAGTAAAAAGAGATGCTATAGTCCCTCAGAGAACAAATGCTAGACCCTCAGAAAGTGTTGGTCAGGATTCCAGTTCACTGCTGATCAATGCATAGCACAACTGACTTCTGGGTTCTTTTAAGTCCCTGGTGTGAACTATAACTAGAAAAGCTGAAGGGAAAAAAATTAAGGTTACAGTTATTTTTTTAAACAAAATGAGAAGAACGAAATGCCTGAGTTGCATGGAACTAGAGAACATTGAATTATGAATGATTTTCTGTCTAGGGGATTTCTGAAGTCCTTTCATAGTGCATAAAAAATGTTATGCTACTGATGCAGAAGTACTTCTTAACTGGCATTCTGTTCCCTCAGCTTGACAGTTATAAATTGGCACCTTCTGCCCACTTCATCCCCGTGCCTTCTACATAGACACTAATCAATCTAAAATGCTTCTTTATTGTTGGACAAATGGTCTAACTGCCATGCTACATTTCACAAATAGCAATATTATATCCACGTTAGTGCATGTTAGTTTTAATTATTCTTTTGTAAATATTTATTTCTTTATCGGCATTTTTACAGTACTCAACACTGCAGTACAGTTACTCTGCAGATACATTGCCAAAATTATTTTTCAAATATTATAAGGCCCCAGTAGCATAATTTAAAACATACACTGGCTCTACTTTCACAAACATATAAAGATTCCACTGTGAGTAACTGCAGTGTTTTATAATGTCCAGAGTTGGTTAGGTCAGCTCCTGGGTCTACACTGCATTCTACTAAAGGAGACCCTCTTGGAGGTCCTTACAGATTGAAAGTCTGAGAGTGGAGATAATGTAGAAGAAGAAAATGGCCACAACTTCATCTTCAGCCGGGGTTGCAGCCTGCAAAGCAAGCATCAGAAAGAGGCATCACCAGGACAGCTGGGCAATGTGTTGATGAAGCAAAGCAGATCATTGAGCAGGCTCTGCTGACAGGGCTTCTATGGAGCTCCAAGTATAATTTACAGCAAGATGTCCTCAAGGGAGGGCAGGCGGCAACACTGCCTTTTTTCCTTTGGGGTGAATTGTCTGCCGCCCCAGGTACAAGGTCAGGGCTGGTGAAGGGAGCTCAGTATGTTTAGTTCAAAGGTTTCTCCCTTACACACTGTCCCTTTATTTTCCTTCATGCAAGGAAGTCATTGGCTTTTACAGTGTCCTAGAGATTATTGCTAAGATCTTAATTTAAAACAGTTCAAAATATGAAAAGTCATGGACTAGTCAAAGAAAAAGGGCCTATGTCATATACATTTGCATTAATTTTTATTGACAAAAAATGGAATATCAGATTGTTTTCTTTGATGCATCAACTTAAATCAGCTGATGGTTGCCATGCTGGCATTTCTCATCACAACCACTGGATTGAGACTGGTAGAACTGAGGACATGGTTAGAGAACGCTGTAGATAGTCTAGGCTGTTGCAAAGGACAACAGAGAACAGTTGCAGCAGAATGTAAATTACAGCAGCCCTTGGGACGTCTCTGTTCTCTAGCTAGCCCCAGAATCCAGGAGTGCAAAGGTGGCCTCCTCCCCCCGCCTGCAGTTCTGCACAGAGGTTAGCTTGGTCAGAACAGAGAATCAAGGCCACAGTATTTTAAACTAGAAAAGTCGCTGGGATGGGGGTGGTGGAAGCCCAGTTCAAAGGAAATGGCTGAAATGCCCTTGTACTGACTCTGCCCTTAATGATGGGAAGTAGCAGTAAACGGTGCTTTTAGTATATTGCTCTCTCCTATGGAACGTTTTTCTAAGGGAATTATGTGTAGAAAAGCTCAAAGTATTTTCTGTCCTCAAAAAGATAAACCCCAAGAAGGTCATAACCTTTTAAAGAGATTTGCCGCAGTGAAAGGCACTTCTGGATTGGAATGAACTCAGATTGTCTTTCCAATGTATTAAAAAACCTATTTACCAAAGAAATCTCTTTATTTTTAGACAGATTGGTAAACTCCTATTAATAACATTACAGTATGTCTATGTAAATGTAAATCTTAGTAAATTATAGTGCAATAGCTGCATCTGAATGACCAATGTTCAGAATCACAAAACACACTTTTTCCACCTTCTCTTTTTTTTTTTTTTTTAACCTGTTTGTGCTTGGGAAAGTTGCTGGATTCCCAGCCCCAAATACTGAACCCCTCTGCTTATCCAACAAAACAGGTAATATACAACATCGGCTGATGCTGGAGTCTCACATCGCAGCAGCCACAAGTAATGCTTTCTACCATTTCCAGCTGGCTAGCAGACTCATCTCATCCTACAGAAAGAATACCCCAACCACAGTTATTCATGCCTTCATTACTTCATGGCTGGACTGTGATATACCTGGACGTGAAACCTTCAGCGTTTAAGAAACTCCAGCTAGTGCAGAATGCTGCAGCATCTCTCCTCAGCAGTTAGGATACTATAAGCACATCAAACCTGTCCTCCTCCACTCTCTACAGTGGCATCCTATAGAATATCAAATCAAGGTCTCAGTCATTACTTCAAAGCACTCCATTCCATGGCCTGGTCCCAAGATATCTAACAGGCCATCTATGTTCAACTGCTCTGCTCCTCTGGCACAATGAAACCCTCAACAATAAGAGTAAGGCTCATTTGTGCAGGAGATGGAACTTTCTCCAGGTTGGACTGAGACTATGAAATGAATTTCTCCAGGAACTAACAACAATCACAATCATTACCACTTTCCAATGTGCACACATTCCTTTAACCTGGCCTTCTCTAACAACCGCAACAAAACCATACCAAAAACTCTAGCAAAGAAGACACTCTACTGCATGTTTCTCCTTCTGGGGAGAGGTTGAGAGAATAAACACATGACATATGTGTAATGATATTGGTTAATACACTACTGGAAAGTGCTCAGATTCTACAGTAATGAGCTTGCTATAAAAACCTATATAGCATAGAATATGCAGCAGAAGTGCAAGCTTCCTCATGCTGCCCTACCAAATCACCTAAAGCTTTATACACAATCATTTTAGAAAATTTACCAAGGTACACACTGCACCCTCTTTACAAAGGCATTGTTTATAAAGTACTTTCTCCAAAGAAAATATAGGACGATTTGTGTTTGGATCCCAAAAATGTTAAACCTAATAAACTGACCTCACATTCACAGATTTTAATGCCAGAAGGGTCTGTGTGATTATCTAGTCTGAGATCATCCCATATAACACAGGCCATAGAAGCTCCCCAAAATATTTCCTAGAGCGTTTCCTTCAGTCAGTGAGGGAGAATCCACCATGACCCATGGTCAATTGTTCCAGTGGTTAATTATGCCTTATTTCTGGTCTGAATTTGTCTACCTTCAACTTCCAGCCATTGGATTGTGTTATACCTTTCTCTACTAGACGGAAGAGCCCATTATTAAGCATTTGTTCCACATATAAGGTTCTTATAGGCCTGGTCCACACTAACCCCCTACTTCGAACTAAGGTACGCAAATTCGTAGCTGAATTCGAAGTACCTTAGTTCGAACTTACCGCGGGTCCAGACGCGGCAGGCAGGCTCCCCCGTCGATGCCGCGTACTCCTCTCGCCGCGCTGGAGTACCGGCGTCGATGGCGAGCACTTCCGGGATCGATCCGGGATCAATTTATCGCGTCTAGACAAGACGCGATAAATCGATCCCAGAAGATCGATTGCTTACGGCCGGACCAGGAAGTAAGTGTAGACCTGGCCATAGACTATAACCAATTAAGCTAAATAGATTGAGCTCCTTGAGACTATCACTATAAAGCATATTTTCTATTCCTTTCATCATCCTTGTGGCTCTTCTCTGAACCCTCTCCAATTCATCGTCCTTCCTTAACTGTGAACACCAGAACTGCACACAGTATTCCAGCAGCAGTTACACCAGTGCCAAATACTGAGGTAAAATAACATCCCTACTCCTACTCAAGATTTCCCTGTTTTTGCATCCAAGGATTTCATTAACCCTGTTGGCCACAGCATTGAACTGCGAGCTCATGTTCAGCTGATTATCTACTACAACCCCCTAATCTTTTTCAGAGTCCCTATTTCCCAGGATAGAATCATCCATCCTATAAGTATGGCCTACATTCTTTGTTCCAAGATGTATACATTTACATTTAGCCATATTGCAGAAGCTCTCCAGAACATTCATAACTGCCTTCCAATGCTGTCACCATATTAAAGATAACATTCACACGTGATTTGAAAACATCCTATTCTAGAAGTCAGGCCAGATAATTTTAAGAGGAGTTTCTCTATTTAAAACCAATGTCACAATCAGTTAGCCCATTATACTCTTTGGGCCATATTGTGCCAGATAGACAGAGGCCTACATTAGAGATGATGCAAAGCCTTTGGCCTCAGGGAGATCTTATGAAATGTTTTGTGCTTGAAAAGTTTAAGCATGCAAAGGTGATCTGCATGCTTCACCATCCCTTTGCAGCTGGCCAGCTCCATGGTCCAATCCTTCCTTTATCGCATGTATGGCACTGAGGACAAATGGCAGGAGCAGTCCCCACACTTCCCAGCACAGACTGGCATTGTGCCTGGTCCTTGTGCATCCATGCGAGGGCCAGGCACAATCTGGCCCTTTATGGAGTGAACTACTTTGGATATGTGTACACTTTGAGATGGGGTGTGTGGTTCCTAGCTCGAGAAGACATATTCACGCGAGCTCTCATTGAGCTAGTATGCTAAAAATAGAAGGTAGCTGCTGCAGCACAAGGTAGAAGGTAGCTGTGGCAGAGGGGTTAGCCACCCTGAGTACAAGCCCATCAGAGAGCCTACATATGTACTCTGGGTGGCAAGCCCCTCCACTGGTCACACTGACACAGCTACCTTCTGTTTTTAGCAAGCTAGCACAATGACAGCTAGCACATCCCCAGCTCCAAGTGTAGACAGACCCCTAGACTGTAAGCTCCTTGGGACACGGTATCTTCATTATATGTTTGTCCAGAACCTAGCCCAATGAAATCTTGGTCTATGATTGGAGTCCCTAGGTGCTCCTGCAATACAAATAATAGTGTTATTGAATGAGGGGAACAGTGTTTTAAGAGTATAAATTACACTTACAAATTACACATGCAGAAATATATAAATGTATAATAAAAACTTGAATTTTACCTGAAAGAATTTATAGGTATTCCAGTGCTATCTCCTCTGATGAATCTCTGTGAAGTATGCAAATGATGCATATCAATATTATTGATTATGCAAATTATCCAGAGAATAATTTCTCTGCTCTATAAAAAGGCAAAGGCTCACAGAACTCTTCATTTGACCAGTGTGCAACAGCTGGCCATTGGCTGAAACAGTACTACAACCCCTGCAGCACCTCAAGCAGTTCATAAATCATCGCCTGACATGAGGCCTGCAGCCCCTTTGTGGCAGCTAATAGGAAGAGCCATTTTTCAAGGAAAGCTGCAAGAGAGATAAGTGTACTCGTGTGGCTAATGGGCCTCAATTTGTAGTGTGCTGCGAGGCAGAGATGAGATCTGCAAATCACACCCTTTCTTCCTTGACACAAACTCTACTTTGGTAATAAAATCTGCCCTACGATTAGCCAAGTGATGTAGACCTTATGGGAACTGAGTGTATGTGTAGAGGGGTGCAGAGAGGAGGAGGAGTGTTGGGTTTGTTTTTGTTTATCTGAGCTGGTTTGCTGCTCATTTTCATGCACCTCCAGTTGCATCGACCAAGCATGATCTGTCATGTCAAACATAACTTAGCAAGGCCACACAAATTATAAATTACTCATTACGTTCTTCTCCTGGAAGAATTATGCCACTGAGAAAGAAGTGAAGCTGCCTGTGTTCTGAATGTGGCCTATCAAGTAAGCACTATGATACAAGACACAGACGTCCTTGATTATATGGTATTTAGGTGCTTGAATTTATAGAAGGAGGAATAAATATATGAGCCTTTTTCTTTCTTCTCTTTTGAGTTTCTTGTTTTTGTGTAAGGCATGGCAGGTGGACCGTAAACACCACAAAGCTAGGTTTCTGTTTAACTGAGGCAAGGGATACAGTCTAAGGGTAAAAAAAGATAAGGTATTTTATTTAAATAGAGAGAGTTTTTAACAAAAAACTCACAGGTAAATAGAGTGGCTTGGTCATCTATTCCTTTTCTCTTTTTGCGGCTTGGGAGTAAATAGTTTGCAAAGAACACCCAAGTATAGCTGGAGGTACCACCCCACCAATCATGGTGAGTGGACTCTTTCCTGGGTTCCTTACTGGGTTAAGAGGATGCTGCATTAAAATTAACTGTCCTGAAGCCTCAATGCTTGTCATCAAGCCACAGAAATGTCTTGTACTTTCTCCCTTACTTTTGATTACCGTTTCTCTCCTCCCTTATAGGTTAGATATCACATTCCAATGGACAGAAAAGTTAGCCACAAGGCCAGAGCTAGAGGGAAACTATGAAATCCTAGTGAAACTTAGAATTCCCTGCTCCTTCCTCTACAGGCTTTTAGTTAAGCCAAGGAAGACCGTATGCTCAGAGGGAAGAAAGGTAAGATACATATTTGAGTTCTTTGCTAGAATCTGAATTAACCCAAACCAAATAATTCACAAAAATAAAAAAAAACTAATGCCACAGAAGTCCTTTTTACAATAGTGCTAGTATGCAGGATACTTTTGCCATTAACACGTGTGTTAATGCATACATGAATACTTACCTGCCAAGAAAATAACCCATTGAATACTAACTATTGGGAAAGAATGGGAGCAGCCAGAAGTAGCTAAATAAGGCAGCAGTCAGTAGCAGTCACAAATCATAAAGCACAAAGAGAAGAACACATTCATTAGCTAACTTTTAGTTCTATTTTTTATTGCTTTTGGAAGGGGCTATTCCATAGCTGATAAGCACTTAGGTAGAAGCTCAGTGCTCTGAAGCCAGCACAGTCCATAAACATTAGTTATGAACAACACTGTACATTAATTTTTTTCTGCTTCCTTTTGTATTTTCAATATATTTTTCCAGTCTTATTATTTTATGTTCTTTTAGGGAGAAGATTTTCTATGCGCTATGTTGTTACCTCCCCTCCTCCATGCATCTTCCTACTAGTGTTGCCTGTCTGACAGCCAATAGTGAAATTAGACAACATTATGAACCAGCAATTACCAAGCACTTCCCAAGCCTGGCAGGAGCTGTCAGAGTGCCTTCCTGCTTTTGATAGAAAATTTTAATTAATCTGAGCAGTGTGGATGGCTTGAGTGGGAACACTTCCTGGATTTACTGAATCACATAGAAGAGGACTGACTATCAGATTTCCTTTTGCTGTTTGCAAACTGGTGACCTCTCTAATTTGCAGACAAACTGAAGCACTTACATGGTAAAATAATGTGGCATATCCCTGCTTGTTATAAATATCTACTCATGGACTGATCATGTGTCACGAGGTTGTAAGATGTAAAAGCTCCCTCTTTGCCCTATTTGAAGCAATTTTTATGTTCCTGTCGTTAATTTATTTTAATTAGGACTGCTCACAGTTTTTCCAGCTAAAATGTTCTACAGAAAGTTGGGTTTTCGATGAAACATTTCTTTATGAATGGTGTCTTCTGCAGGGGAGCTTGGGAGTCACAGCCCTTGTCTAGCTCCCCCTGCTGGACACTCACCAGATTGCTGTGTTTGAGTCGCACATGCTTTTAAGCTTTCCTTAGTTTGACGAGAGGCCAGGTACTTCCTCTGGGTTTCTGGGAACACTCTTCGGACTTTTCCCTAGCACTAGATTTTCTCCCTAGCACCCTCTTCTGAGTTGAGGCCCCAGAGTCCAACTTTCTAGGCTCCCCAGTAGCTTAGCACACCCTTTCCAATTTTGTGGGCCCTCTGGTTTCCAGTTCACCTCTTCAGGGACATGTGAAAGTTGAAGCAAAGACTCAATTTCCTTGCCACTGTTGAGCATTCTTTGGGATCTGACCAGAGTCTTCTAGAGCATCCAGGATGCCCCCATCCTGCACAATGCTTCTCCAGCAGCCAGTTGCCTTCAGCCAGTCAAAAAGGTCCCTTGTGCTACAAAAGCATGCCCCTTTATTCCTTTCTCCTGCCCCAAACTTCTCTTTGTTTCTAGGAGTCCCTCTGAGTTTTTAAATGGTTTCTTTGTTTCACCTTCTGGTGAAATTCCACTGCTCGGAACCCTTGCTCTGTGCACAGAAGTTGGAGAAAACTGATTCAATCTAGGATGCAGTTACTCCTTTGGTCTGCCCAGGCAAGATCTATTCAGCTAATCTTTAAGGACTGACCTGTTCTTTGGCAGACATGCTGGCACACACTCATCTCCTCTGTACAAGAAGTGTGTGTCAAGAATACAGTACAGACAATAAGGGTTTAAACACAGTGAGTTCATAATCTCAAACAGAACACATAAATTGCAAGTAGACTGATTCCCAAAATCATCACAGGGAATCATGAGGAATCTGAACTACAACTTTTATGACCCACTGTAGCAGCATTTTCAAATCAGGGATTTTTCCATTTGTTTTTTGGCCAGAAATTTTTGGTATTTGAATTTGTGTTCAAAAATCAAAATTTCCTATCAACCACCACCACCATTTTTGACCAGCTCTAATTTTACTACTATAAACTCTGGACAATGTAATGCCTACTTATGCTGGTGCTCTTGGGAGCATGCAAACCAGCTGCTCAGGGTCATGGTTTCAACTACTTTATTGCAGAGGAGATGAGCTCCTTAATGAACAACCTTCTATGTTTCAGCCCAGCATTCTGAACCCTATGACCCTATAACTTTCACATATAGCAACATCACAAAAGAATAAAAAAGATTCACATTCTGTTTCTTCATCTATTTTTCTTTTAAATTAAGGCTACTACAGGGATGGTTTTATTTAGCACGTAGCTGAATTTTATAGTGTTTGGGATATGCATTATATTTTAGTTCAAGAGCCAAATTGTATCCAAGTGCAATTGAATGGATTCTTAAGGATTTAGTTCTTGGTGTGCAAACAAAGGGCAAACTCTTTCAATTAACAAGTTTTTCTACAAACTGTCTTAGATTTTTATGAATGTGTTAGTTATTCAAAATTATGTTATGGATTTTTTAAAATGAGAGCAAGTGTCAGCCTAAGTACTATTCAGTCTATTTCTTTGATTATTTGCTATTCATAAGCTACAGTTTTCACTATGTGACTGATCGCTTAAGTCACATGAGATGTTCCCTAATTGATCACTGCAAGTTTTATAAGCAGAACAAAGGTGGTTGTGGAGCATACATTCATATGGCTACATTTGCACAAGTATGCAGGATTCTTTTGCCATTAACACTTGTGTTAATGCATACATGAATATTTGTGACAGTTTCTCTTTCCAAGAACATTCCTTAAAACAAAAAGTCAAAAAAAAAGTGAATTACAGGCAATTCAAACACCATCTTAGCAAACATATGGGTTTAATTCAACTGAATGTTTGTGAATACTCTATAGTATCGACCCAACTCTAATCAGTAATATGTATCACTATTCCTGTGAGCTTCTAGGGGTCTGAAATTAATGAGAAGGCCAGCATGTCTTTGGTCCATAAATAAGGTCACTTTTTATCAGAGACTAAAAGTATCAGGAATGAAAAGAAGTTCTTAAAAATAAGAGCCAGCTTCCTGTCCCACTGCATACAATCAGGTAGAAGATTTCCCAGAGATCTGGGGGTACATTGAGTGGGCATGTCTATTTAAGTTTAGTTATACTAATTGCAAGTTGTTCACAACTGTTTTCTTTGTTGTTGTGTTGTTTTGGGTTTTTTTTGCTGCACATCATCATTGTTAATGGGCACATGTTTGCAGGGAAGAGACTCCATATTTTTCCTATTGTTCACATTCCTATGACAGCTGCTATGAGGGAAGCACAACATATGAATAACATCCAAAAAACTGAGTGCGTTGCCAACTTTTTCTTTTTTTTCAGCTGCTTCCTTTCTCTGATTTCAAAAAAGCCCCCCCCCCCCCCACACACACACACACCTTTTTTCTTAAGCCCACTCTCTCCAAAAGAGGCTTGAAGCTCCTCTGTGATCCTTTCTGAGGCAGAGCGAGAAGTCCATAAAAAGTGCTGAAACTTTTCCGTATGGTATAGATAGTGCAGCTTTCATTGGACCAAATGATTCTACCTTATGTTGTTCCATTCATCAATACTAACATATGCTTTTTATATAACGTATTGTCTTAAATAACGCAATACATATGGGTAAGGCTAATATTAGTAAAATATCTGGTGGCAGAACTGGCTAAAGGTGAGGAAGGAGTCCATCTCTAACAATGCCACAAATATGCTTCCATTGGGGACTGTAAGAACATGGGAACACTAAAATATCACCAAATAAAATGAAAACACTTTCTTTAATAGTAAAAAGAATTATATACATTCTGGGTGTAATTCGTCTCTTTGAAGACAGACAGCAAAAAGTTACTTCATTCCTAGGGTCAGGGTGAATTTCATATTGTATGAAGACCATGCCCATGAGCTGTTGAGGTCAGATGTCCCCATCAGGACAGACAGGACTGGTTAGTGTTGAAAGGGCCTAAATAAGCTTGCCTTGTGACTCTAGAAAAGGATTAGCAGTGACAAACACACAGTTGTGCCCAGCTGGTACACAGTTGTTTGATTTTATGTTTGCAGGGTTTTTTTTAGTATAGGCCAGACTTTTATTCAGTGGCAGTGGGAGATAACCATTGTTCTGGTACAGAGGGAACAATATAAAGGCATGGGAGTACTGTTTGCTAGCACTCATTTTTTGTCTACAATAGGTTCAATGCTTAATTCAGAGCCAAAGCTCTTACCTCTTTTTTCACTTCCATGTATTTTCCAGTCAGTTTCCCCATAAACAAAAAAAAGTTATAAAAATTGAAAATGTGTCTGTTAATCTGACAATAAAAATCAGGTTTATGTGACTTTTTTGGATTCACTAGCATTTTTAAGTACATAAACTCTGTCACTTTGGCTGACAGGGGTCAGGTGTAATTGAATAATACAAAACAAAACCTCATGTTTATTTTTTGACATGTGCTGAAAATCATATTTTTCTCTTTTCTGACTTCTGTCCAAAGTCCTGTATGTCCCATATCATGCAGTATTTATGCCACTGAATAGCTAGGTTGTTTTGATCGCATTGGTTCTGGAACAATTAACTGAAATCATTGCAGAGGAGCATCAGCTAGGGAGAAGTGCTGGAGGTGGCTGTCTTTTCAACTGATTGATTACAATATTTTTATTTCCATTTCAGTTTTAAAAAATAGTTACTAACCTCAAACAGATGGGCAGATGTATGATACTCTATTAAAAACATGAATTAATCAAATAGCATTCCTATCCAATGAGGCAAAAGCAGGGACCGAGTCAGACTTCTGCCCGTGAACAGTTTACTTTAAAAAGAAATTAAGAAAAGTTTTTAGAACTTTATTTTTAACCTACACATATTAACTAGGGCTAGCCAAAAGTTTTCCATCAAAACTATTTAACAGAAAATTTGGGTTTTGAACAAATATTTTCATGAATAATGTCTGCATTCTATGGAAAATTTTGATTTTTCATTAAAAACCAGACACCTGTCAGCCACAATATCTTGATTCCGCTGTACTGCCATTTTGTCTCATCGGAGTTGTAGTTTGGCATCCTTGTGTTTCTGTTATTCTCTCTGGCTTCCTCAGTGGGACTACATCTCCGTTAATGCATCAAGACCAGGGATTTCTATGCTGCAACTGTCACCATTTCAAGGTTACTGCACTGCTATTCCCCATCCAGGATCCCTCAAGGGCACCCACTTAAGATTTCCAGCTCTCAGCCATCACCTCTCCTGGGTGAGACCCGCATCTCTCTCCCTCCTGACCCAGGTTTTAAGGCTGCACAGCTCCCTGCCTTATACTGCAATATCCCCAACAAGCCAGTCTGTGTAAAAGCCAGTCAGTTCCTGTGCTTTGCTTTCTCTCCAAGGGCTATGAACAAAGTAATGCTAGCAGTTACAAGTTACCATGCAGCTCTTTCTAAGCAAGTCTATTTTTCTTAAGGCAAAAGTGTTACAGAGAAAATATGAAAAACAATAATTTCTATATGCATGCTAAAAGCTTACCAGAAGTCACCCATCAGTTTTATGGGTCACTTGTCAGCCAAAGTCTTTCCAACACTTCTGTAAGGGTACAATCATACATACGATCACTGGCCACAGTGAATAAACTTAATATAATATGTTCCCCCAAAGCTACTGCATGTGGTTACAGTATCTGTCACAGCCACTACCTCCCCTCACCAGAACTGAAGACTACAAATCCCATGAGGCACCACAGTCGCATTTTCAAATTGAAATATTTTGGTTTTCAGATTAATTATTTCAGTGTTAGATTTTTCAATGAAAATCAAACTTGTCCATGGAAAATTTTGACAAAAACTTTAATTTTCACTGAAATTTTCCACAAAAAATAAGTTCATTTTCCAACCAGCTCTAATAATAACACTCTTGCAGTCTCAAACTCTGCAAAGTAAAGATATTGTTTGTATTACTAATACTGAAATTTTCTAATGACCCAACCAAACATGTTTTTCCTGCAAACATCTGGCACCTTCATCACCTTTGTGTTAGTAGAGATGTTCTGCGAATTCTGTTAGCTGTATCTGGGCAATAGTATATTCTCATTAAGGTTTGTCCTGGAAAGCCAAATCCAGCTGACCTATGCAGTCGAGTAATTCCATCCACCCCAGTGAGTGTTCTTGTATGGAGAATGAAAACAGAATTGTAGGAATTGATATTAGCAGCTGACTGCTGTGAGTTCTCTGTTTTAATGTAATGAAGTAAAAAGTAGCTGGCTCTCAAAGTCTATGCACTACTTAAATCCCACTTAAATCCTCAAAATAGAGTTTAAAATGGGACCACCTAGGCATTACATGGGTCTTCTGCAAAGGGCTGAATTTCACCCTTAAAGAATAAACAGGGAATAATTCATTTTTTAGATTGTTTAGTTTCTTTTGTACTATTAATACTTTTTGTTCACATTACTATAACGATGAAAACAAGAAATGACACATTTCTTTCTCTTTTTTTTAATTTAAATGCATCTTTCCACGATTATCATCCCTCCAATCTGCCTGTCTGCCTACTATGAGTTTGGAGAACATGGGTGTTGTAATTTTTAATAACCTACCTACTCACCAAAGAAGAGTGAGGCAATGAATGCACATGTAATGCATTCACCCACAATAACAAACAAAGTCTGAGCTCTCTGGTGATGGGTTGTCCAGTGGAGAAATTGGGATTTCAAATATGTCACAGCCTTAGTTCTGGAAAACTTGTTGGATTCTGCAGGATTTGGGATAGGTTTTGGTTTTTAAAAAATATCGTGTTCTGGTTCAATTTTGGACATGTTAAGCCTGGAAAGTTGAATGTCTGCTTGTTAAAATTCTAAATAAAGTAGTTAAATGCTGAAGATTAGCAGTTCCTTCCTTACAGTGCTGTCTTGAAAACGTCTTTGTTTTGGTTCTTGCTGTCTGCATGAATATTTATGAAATTCTGCCTCTACTTAGAATGGGGCCAGCAGTGTAAATTCTCCTCCCCTCCCCCCACATCTAGCAAGCAAGAGACTGGTCTGTGCATGTGGCCCGTTTCGAGGCCACAAGATGGTGGAAAATTCAGATCATTACATTTACTGCCATAGTTAGAGCTGGGAGGGAAACTTGAGTCATGAATATTCTCCCAAATAAAAGCACTGAGGAGTTTGGGTCACTTAGATTCCTGGGGTACATTCTTTTTGAGTATTGAGATGTACCCTTCTCCAGGAGGTGTGTGGGTTACAGAGATAATGGTATCCATAGTGAAAGATTTTGATGAAACACAAGAAAGTTATTTCAGTTCAGAAATACTACATGAGATCACTCTCTTTCCTTTCATTTATACTGCTGACATCCAGTTGCATCTTCCTGATCCTGGGCCTGCTTCTATGCTGCTCTCATCGAGATATGCTCTAATCCAGGGATCAGTAATCTTTGGCACGGCGGGAAATGGCGGCCAGCACATCCCTCGGTCCGCGCCACTTCCTGCAGCCCCCATTGGCCTGGGACAGCAAACCACAGCCAGTGGGAACCACAGCCAGTGGGAGCCACAATCAGCTGAACCTGCGGACACGGCAGGTAAACAAACCGGCCCGGCCCACCAGGGAGCTTACCGTGGCGGCCCACGTGCCAAAGGTTGCTGATCCCTGCTCTAATCTATACTGGTTGGCTATGGCTCCAAAGGGGCCACTTACCAGATGGAGATTGCTAGAGCACAACATGCTCTAACCACGCCTCTCTCCCTACCCTCCCATGCCCTCTAAAGTGAGGCCCATATGAGATTAGCATAGGAGTCAATTATGGAATCCCTAAACCAAATGGCAACTTCTCAGAGTGGCACAAAGCAGATGGAGCAAGCTAGTGATTCTGGCCCAAAGTGTCAGTTGTCAGTGATAAATTCATGTGTTTTTTCTTAAAACATTAGGGCCTGATTTTGCCACCCTTGTCCATGCTGAGCTATATTTAATGCCTCTAGCAATCCTATTGATTTCAAATGTAATCAACTAATGCCATACTGGTCTTAACTCTAGAAGCAGCTCACTGAAACCACTAGCACTATTTGTAACATTAAGTGATTCTCTATATGAATAAGGATGGCAGAATCAGGCCCTAGAAAAGAGCATGCTTCATTTTAAATATATTTTGCCCTTCTGTATATATTCCAATTCTTCACATATGTTAATTTTAACATTTTTCACATAGTGCAGTACATGGAAAAAACCTCTAGTTGTCTTGATCAAAAAATAGAATGACAAGGGGGAAAATAGAGATACAGAATGCTATAAAAACCCTTTAAATCTGAATGAGCGTTCATCTCTTTGGTTAGCCTTTATTTTACCCATCCTTACAAACAAACTATATTCCAGCCAGGAGCCTATTAGAGTTCCATCAAGCTTATGTAAGATGCCAGTTTGCATGCTCTGGGATAGTATTTACCATTGTTTGGCATCACTTACCTTAAACAAGAACACCTCTGCACGTCTATAATGCCTTGATAAGAGCTATACCGCTTCCTAGAAGAGTGATTTGCACTCATAAAAAAGTCATACGTGAAAAACATCTTTGTAAAAAAAATAAAATCCAGTAATTCCATTCTGGTCCATCCAGTAATTCCATTCTGGTCCATCCAGTAATTCCACCTTTCATCTTTGAAAAGTGACTTGGTCTCAGATATTTATTCCTGGGCTGTGTTAGAAAAATACTTGGATTATTTCTATCATTAAAGACTTCAATATGTCTGTTTTTATTAGAAATCTTTCTCTGTAAGTAGAGTGAGTCACTTTAGAATCTACATTTGTCTTGCAGATGCACAGTCTATTATTGCCCAAAGAGAACTGTCAAATGAACAAGCTTACACCAACCATCGTTATAAATGAGTATGGATTAGAATTTTTCTAGACATTACATTCAACACAAAACCTAGGTAGTTAGAAATGCAAATGTTGACTGTATATACTGCTATCTCGTCACTGAAAACTAATTATTAAGAATAGTTTTGAACAGAGCTGAGAAAAATTTAAATCCCCGGGAAATTCCAACTTTTTAACATTTGCTTTCAACCCAAATCAGGAAGAAAATTTCAAAATTCTCTGCAGAATAAAAATTCCAACAAATTTAGATTTGGAAACATCAAAATGTTTTGTTTCAGTTTGTGGAAATGACCCAAAACACTTAGTTTCAAGTAATCTCAACATTAACCTGCATTTTCCCATGATGGTGCACTGCTTCATGGGGTTGTTGTTCAGGAGCTTGATGCCCCCATTCTCTCGCATGGGGCCGGCTCCCTGGCCAGACTATATCTCCCATAATGCACCCAGAATTATGTGACTTCCACAGTGCACCACCATACAGCTGAGTCAGAAGGAAATTAGCACATTGTGTTATGGGAGATGTAGTCCTCCAGGGACGCTGACCCATAAGGGGGCCAGAACTACAATCCCTGCATGGCTATGTGCCACAACAGGAAAATGAAGTTTAATGTTTTCTTGATCTGATTCAAAAGGAAATATTTCAGGTCAATTCAAAAAATGCAATATTTCAATTTGGGTCAAACCAACCCAAAAGGAAGTATTTCATTTCAATTTTCCCAGCAGAAAATGAAAATTATTCCAACAGAAAATTCCTCGTCAGCTCATGGCTGGGGAGATTTTGATTTTAATGGGCATTTGCCTTTCAGCCATCTTTTTCACCTAAAATGTTGGTATTTTCCTGGCTGGTAGCCTTATAAATCTTTAGGAGGATGTGTCTTCATGTCCATGCTTGCAGTATCCAAAGGGTGAGGGATTGAGCTTCCTGAAACCTCCAGTGGAACACTTCACTTAAGGTTGCACTACACTCAATGATGTAATGTAACCCTGTAGATGAGGAATTGTGGAATGCTCTCCACATGCCAGTGGTTACAACAAAGTCTTGTCTTTGTTGAGTCTGTGAGAACAATTCTCATTACCAGAAAAAATTTACATTTTCACAATTCCATGAAATCTGCAAATATCCCCCCCCCCCCCATGTACATGTAAAAAAGAAACATACCTGTGTCTCGCCACAAGTGAAAAATTTCACCGTGGAAAAAAACAGTATTTTTTTAGAAGGCAAAATTTAATCCTGAGGGGGAAAAATTTGGGAGATGGGGGGAATTATTTTGACTCCCTGTGATATCTGGTCATGTTTGAAGTGAGCAAAATGGCAAAATTTTACCCTGGATCAAGTTTCTAAATTACTCTCCTAGAATATGTGCATTACCACATAACTTGGAAAGTAGTCCCTCAACAGCTGCAGCAGTGGTCCTGCATAGCTGAATGGATAAAGCTTACTTCCCTGCCATTCTGCAGAATACCATTTAATCTCTTCAGCTATATTTTGTGAGCTTTGTTGGCCAGGTGAAGACAAAAATGTTTCCACCCTAGATATTAACGTTGAATGTCTATTTCCTAAGTTTGGGGGGATGTCATGTGAACTCCTCCACAGGTGTTCCACTATCCATTAGCTACAGAGGATTTAAAATGGGGCCTTATTTGGAGGAAAGGCCGAGAGAATGAATTGGGGTTTTGTAGGAATGTTCTGCAATCTGAACTTTGGAAAAAGAACATAAAAATAATTTGCTCTAGACCTAAAATTATTTAACAAATGAAATGACTGCATCACCCAAACATTTAGCATTCCCAAACACCACATCACCTGGTGCAGTTATGAACGTTTGCTGTGTCTGGTTAGCAGTAATTTCTGTCAATGTGTGTTAGCCACAGTGCTGAGATATTTTTTATTAAAACTACTGAAAATGGAATCAATTACTCTCAGAGTTATGCCTCTCAGCTGTTTCTCATTCCATAGCTAATTTTACAGCCAGCCAAATTTACCTGTACCACCCGCAGAGCTTGTTTTCTGAGAGGAAAATTATGGGGGTGCATTAGTATGAAAGAAGGCCTCCTTGTCTCAACTATCATCATTCAAAGCAGGACAGTGGTGCAGGAACAGACACGTGTGAGTAGGACTACAAGCGACTCTCAGTCTCTGCTTTGAGACACAGGTATTAGTTGAACATTTGCCACTCACTCTTTCCTAGCATACTCTTTCCCTCTCTCTCTCTCTCCAATACTCCATGTAGTGGAGAAGGCTTCATAATTTTAATAAAAATGATGTTTTTTCTCCATGTCAGTGGAAGAAAGAGGAACCAGTTTATTTTTCTCAGGGATGTATTCCTGCAGAATTTGTTGAGTGCTGTGTTGCGCAGTGTACTTGAGGTAACACATGTTAAATGTTTTGAATGGTATATTATGCTAGTATTCACCTTATTAAGTCAGCCATCACACAGCACAGTTCCACTCTTCCAGTCTTTCCCCTATATTTTAGTAGTTTGTTTTTCCACAACTAGAAGGTAGCTGAAAATATCAGTCTGATTTTCCTGGTGAGACAAGCTTACGGCCTGATCCTACAAAACTTTACTTAGATGAGTGATCTCTGCACATTTGAGCAACTATATCTACTCCAATTCACTACTTGTGGAACTAATCATGTGAATACAGACTAGTCATATGAATAAGTGTTGACAGGGTTGGGCCCTTACTGTTTGGAAAGCTGAGTTTTTCCATAAAGAAATGTGATGGTTTTTGCGTATTTCTGCAGGTTGCACATCTGCCCCTAGTCAATCATTACAGTCCCAACTTCAGCAGAAAAAGAATAATTTTCCCTACATTTATTATGCTATCCAGACATACTGCATGTATATGAAAACTAAATGGGACAATAATACTTGGTGTGTATTATGATTTTTATAATGTCTAATATAATTTGTCTTAAAGATAAAACAAGACATTTTGACCTAACTCATTTCATTCCATATATTCCCATGGAAAATATTAATATACACCACACATGTCTGGGTGTGATTTCTATGGCAATTTTCTGGGAAGACTATATATTATATCTACACACAAACACACACATCAGGAAATCTATCTCCTTGCAAATCTTGCAGACAACCCCACAAAAAACCCTTTTGGTTGGGTTTTGTGGTGAGGTGGATAAAAATTTCACCTATTCTGAACCCTTTGGTGAGTTTTAAGTTATTTTACAACCTAAGACGCGTTGTCAACTGATGTAATTTGTATGATTTAATACATGATGTCCCCTTTATGTGGACACAGAATGGTTTGCTACAAAATTATACAGAATCTATTATTGTCAAAATAAACCTGTTCTGTGTTTTTACAGCATCTAGCCCAATGGGTCCTTGGTCAATCACCACAGCTCCTAGGCTCCAGGATAAAACAAATAGTTCATACTACAAAATAAATAATAATATATCCACAGTCAATGACAAATTGCTTACTCTGGATACAGTTCAACAAAGCACACAAGCACACAGCTAAGTCCATCCCCATTCAAAAAAAGCACTTGAGCATATTTCCAAAGTTAGGCATCTGCTTAAGAGCTTTGCTAATCATGACCATTATTCAGAACGCTAGAGGTTCCCCACATTTTGTTTCATCCACAGTGACCAGATATAATGTGACAATTCTTTTGCTGAACTGCTGAAGTCCTTTTGTATGTCGGTGCACTTACCAAGTATTCGTAACACTTAGTTGTTTACTTGTTTTGTTTTAAGTAATGCAGTTGTTATGGAGTCTGCCTGACTAAATAAAGGTTGTATAATTACATGTGGATGAAAATTGGGAGACATGGAGTAGATGACAAACTCTGGCCCCTGCATGAGTTTTCTGAACTTGGAACTGAGTATATTTAATCATTTTTATTTTTTGGCTTTTTTTGGAGGGGGTTATGTTGTGGAGGGCTGTGTTGGGTAAATAATACAGTTAAAACAAAAGTTGAGATTTTTTTAAACTTGCTCTCTCTTGATCTTTTCATTAGACTGCATTGTGCATATGTTGTTGAGTTACACATTAAAGTTAGCAAAAATAAATAAATCATCAAGCAAGAAAAAGTATACTGCAATTCTCCCCCCTCCCCAAGAAATTATCTGAGGAAGACAAAAGAGGTTCATTAAAAGGTAGGTAGTCAAAACCTCTAAGCTTATTTCCGATTTCTTGGTAGGAACAAGGTGCTTCTTAACATTGGAAATAGAAAGACTCCCCCTCCCCCCCGACACAATTCATTGGTTTGAAAAAGTTGGGGTTACACTTATTATACCAAAGCTCACTGAATATACAGAAATACACCCTGTAATTGGTATACAATTTAGCTTCCTTTCTTGGATTATGGGTAAAATCACCCCTCAAAAACAACTAAGAGACAGGACACATTGGATTGCTTTTTCTTATAATACAGACAGAGATTTCTTATAATGTAGTAGCAGACTGCGTAATTGTCTTTATAGGTACAATCCTACAATTGCTGATTTCTCTGGCTCTATTCAAATTAAACTCAAACTCGTGTTTAGCTGGACTGAGGCCACAGCGCTCTGCACTTTGCATGATCCAAGCCTAAATTCCTATCATCTCACGCTCTCTGCTACACCCATGTATACACTTCTTGTATTTTATGGTTGCTCTGTAATGTCACCTAACATGTTTTCTCTGCTTCTGTTACTCCCCAAAAGATGTGTATATATAGTTTTTAAAAATGCAGGTACACCCAAGAAATAGAACATTAAACTAAAAGGCTCTTGGACAAGAAAGGTGCTTGTGTGCCTATTGTCCCTTGATCAGAAGTGACCGTGATGTTTAACTTTTATCCCCTGAAGTACTGCCACTGAAAGCAATACTTCTGCAAGTGACGTTTCCCCCTTGGAAAGGATGATTGACAAAGTTTCAGTATAGCTATTCAAAGCTCTTACAGGGATAGTCTGTAGCAAGAATTACTGGTGCATATTACTGTATCTTCCATTCTAACCCTTGCCTAGAAATTATTTGGAGTCCTTCACATTTTTATTGTAAAGACTACTTAAAAGATTACAACTGGGTTTTTAAAGGAGACAAGTAGGTTTTAAGGCATAATGTAATAAACCCAGGAAATCTTTATGAGGAATATTAAATTCATATCCTTTGATGAAGTAAATAGGAAGGAAAGACCTGTCAGTTCAGACATAAAAAACTGCTTTATGACACAATGACCTTTCTATAGTTTTGCTGCAAACGCTCACAAAGGAAGCATCTCCCTTCTCCTCAAGCATAAATCACATGAGCCCCACTGTGTCACCTGTCTTAATTAAAAAGAAAAATACAGACTCCTCTAAGACCCTTTTGATAATGCTAGTCTGCAGTGCACACTATCAAATTGAAACAAAAATGCTCAGCGCAGTTCAGGAAAGAAAAAAAACGATAAAATAAATCTTATTTTGCTATTGGCAAGGGCGGAAATTTAGACAAAAAATAGAAAATTGAATAATTGAACTTATCTTTCACAGAATGTGGCAGTATTTCTCTATTACACTGATCCCCAAAGATGTTATTAGTGTTCATTCTAAAAAATTAGGGGAAGCAGGCTTGCTGTGCCTAAGCCAGAAATCTCTCCAAGGACAGTAAATGAACAACGTAGGGAAAGAAGCATTATAAAACCAGTTGAAGTAGTAGAAGAAGAAATATTAAGCTTGCCTCTGACTCTTCCTTTGAAATTAAATTATTCTCTACAGTTTTCCAGTAGGCAGGTTTCCCAAGCACAGATACTTAAAGAGATTCCTCCCCTTTCACACCATTCTCACCTGCTTTAATTTACATTATGTCTCCTTTCTTATGTAGCTGTAAGAAGCATCTCGGGTTGTGCTGAAAATTTTTGGTTGGTCGGACTGGCTATTAACTTCCCATACTGAAAATATGCTGGGCATTATTCTTAAAAGATTGGGATACCATGAAAGATCAAAATGGTGTATACAAAGCTGGCAGTGATAATCAACCTGCTTCTCCAAACACAATGCAATGTAATCATCTTTCTTATAAAAGCTTGAGTTCTTCTTTCAACACAGTAAATTACATAAAATGCTGGGGATTAGAAATACTTTCTCACCATTGGTTGAATCCCATGCAGCTGACTCACTGGGGATTCAGCAGCCACTAGAGGGGAGACATTCCCTAGTCAATAGTACTGAGACAGCTGACTGGAGCTAATAAGTCACATACCTAGGGTCCAATTTACTACTTTGCACCTGTGCACAATGTATTTCATAAGCAACCCACAAAGTTCACAGTTGTCGTAGTTATTTAAGTTCTACATCAGCGATATGTGGGGGGGAACTGTTTATATTGCTCAGCCATTTAATTACCAACCCCAATATGCTGGTAGTATGTTTTTCATTTCTCAAAGCTTTTCCCTTTAAGAAACATTTGCTTCCTGATAGCACAAAATCAGATGCAAATGATGGAAATGTGTTTCGAAGGAAAGCTCTTCAGAATGAATGTGACAGCAAATGAGAAAATAAAGAGCATGACAAATCAGTCTTCTTGGCTTTGGTCAGAGGTGAACAGACTATTATTTTAAAAAATAGCTGCCTATCTTCTGAGGATTCCACACATCTTTAAAGCATCAAAATTCAATGCTATTTCCAGCCTAAGTACAAAAGTTTGAAAGCACCAATTAGTACTGCATTTTCTGGCAAATGACAGCACAGTAAATCTTATCTTTACAACAAAGACAGCAATATATGTTGTACATCACAGTGATAAATAAAACAAGGAGCCAGATTCTTGTACCCATTGTGGCTGATTTATCTGTAATGCCAGTGTAGCTGGCTACCTGGGCATTCACACTGAAATGACAAATCCTCATGCTTCAAAAACCCACCATAGCTGTGTACACCCCGCATCCCCAAAACCAGAGGCTACTCTAAGTTAGCCTGGGGACTGCATTGGTCCGTGGCATGTCCTAGTATTGTGGATGGTACAAGGATAATTCAAAGACACCTTTGCCCACCTGTGCTGAGTACATCTCAGTTAGATGAGAAAATCCTGCTACAGGGGTTTACTGGAGGTTCTATGTCTGTATAGGTTTGGCCCCAGAGCCGAATTAAATTGGGGTTTCCCTTCACAAATTTTACAGACATTTTTGTGCAGTGAGGATGCCAGTAGCATTACCAGTAACAAGAAAGGTACTAACTGAAAGATTTAAAAAAAACTTTTTGGATTTGTTTACTTTGTGTATTGAACCACATTTTGTGTCTAGTCAGTTTTATAAAATGGGCAGGACAGAGGAGTTGTGGGACAGGATCTGTCCTCCCCCCCGCCAACTCTCCCTATCTCTAGCTCCTCTTCCCTTTTGTTCTCCCGTATTCACTTTTCACCAGTCTCTTTCTTGACTCAGCTTTTACTTTCCTACTTACTGCACCCATACAATTGCCCCCTTTAGACTTGCCAGAGTTTCTTCCTCCAGATTCCCCCAGTTTTAGCCTTCATTAGGTTCAGGTCTCCCTAAAAATTATTCCCATCTCCATTCACCTTCCCCCATCATCCAATGTTCCACCAGACTCATGTATAGTTCCCAAATTTCCCTTTCCATATGTCCTCCAAATTGCTACCCCCACCACTTGGATTCTTGGCTATTTACAGTCTATATGGCTTTATAGTAGGATTCATCTTGTTACCACACTGCTTGGTAAACTTATTCTCCAAGTGGGCATTCACAGTGAATGAGTGTTCATTACATTTTAATGATAGATATGACACAAACTAAGTGAGTAATTATTGTAACATTATTTTTTTTCCAGTTAAACTACTTAAGTTTACTGTACATATAAAAATTCAGTCCAAGTTTTACCATATAAATCACAGCTGTAGAGCTCATAAAAGGTTAATAATTTTGCCAGGAACCTCTCTCGAGCTTGATACAGTTCACTTCCTTCTCCCACCTCCTCCACTTTCTTGTTCTTGTTGGTGGATTTGTTTTACAGACATTAAAAAACTGATGTAGTGCCATAGGGACAAACCTATACAAATTGCTTATGTATGTATGTGCACACACACACACACACACACACACAGAGAGAGAGAGAGAGAGAGAGAGAGAGAGAGTAACCCAGCCCAAGAAGCCAAAATAGAAATGCAAAAGGGATTCTACCAACTTTCTGTTTGAAAGAGTGAAGTTGTGGCAATTGTTTCAGTTAATGCGACCTTCTGCAGATTACTGGAAGCATCCCAATCACCCAAATGGTCTTTATCAGCCTAATTCAGTAAACAGCACTGGGAAGTTTCTTGAATTTCATGGTAAAATCCTGTGAGGCAATGGGGTAAAATGGGAAAAAAACAACCTACCCTCAGTGTTAATTTTATAGTATATTAACTGTGGAATCATGTTGAAGCTATTTCAGAGACAAGTTGTGTCATGATTCTGTTCTTTTCCATTCTATATAGGATCTTATACCCCTTCATCAGCCTAGTATCTGAGTGCCTTCTAATAGTGGTTTCTCATGACTTATATCTATCATATCTATCACATGTGGTTCATTCTCTCTCAGCAACAGGAGAATTGTGTGTGGTGTGCAGTGTTTTGGTTTGGTAGTTGTGACGGTACCTCCCATAAGGCTTTATGGAAATATACTTAGAATGTGTTTTATGCTACATATGCCATGTAACACATCTCCGTAAAGGTTAGGATCTACTGAATGTATTAATCCTATTTGTATGCATGTATCATTTTTGTATTCAAAGTTATGAATGTTATGAACGTTGGATGTGTACTGGCTTGATTTCTAAATAACCTTAGTAGAGCATTTGGTCAGTTCCTGGAGAAAGGAATGTTGAAATTAAGTACCTAATCAAGAAACACTTAAAGGACAATGGATCTTGGAATGCTCCAATCCACATAGGAAGTCTACTTGAGGATGTTCAAGGTAGCATTTAAACAATGGATGCTACCTGTAAAAACTGAGAGTCATGCATGGACATGTGACTTGCCCAGGCGACTCCTAAACTCCATCTTGGAGCTGGACTTTGCATAGGAGTGAGGAGGGGGTCTCCACCCACAAGAAAAAGTCTGTTTAAACCCCTGGGAGACCCCTCCCTTTGGTCTTCAGCTGGCTAAAGAAAGAGCCTCTCCACCCCCGAGGATACTTGAAAGAAACTGGAACAAAGGACATTGTGCAAGGGGGTGAGTGATTGCTGGACCCAGGCTAAAAGGAAATTAGTCTGTACAAGGGAGCATTCTAGAACTGGTGAGGATCTTATCTGTATTCAGTTTGATTAGACATAGATTTGCGCATTTTATTTTATTTTGCTTGGTGACTTACTTTGTTCTGTCTGTTACTACTTGGAACCACTTAAATCCTACTCTCTGTATTTAATAAAATCACTTTTTACTTATTAATTAACTCAGAGTATGTATTAATACCTGGGGAAGCAAACAACTGTGCATCTCTCTCTATCACTGTTATAGAGGGTGAACAATTTATGAATTTACCCTGTATAAGCTTTATACAGGGTAAAACAGATTTATTTGGGTTTAGACCCCATTGGAAGTTGGGCATCTGAGTGTTAAAGACAGGAACACTTCTGTTAGCTGCTTTCAGGTAAACCTGCAGTTTTGGGGCAAGTAATTCAGACCCTGGGTCTTTGTTGGAGCAGACGGGAGTGTCTGGCTCAGCAAGACAGGGTGCTGCAGTCCTGAGCTGGCAGGGAAAGCAGGGGTAGAAGTAGTCTGGGCACATCAGGTGGCAGCTCCCAGGGGGTTTCTCTGATCCAACCCGTCACAGTAGTGTTTTGGGTTTTTTTTTTAATGTGTTCATAGTGGCGATGATGAGCTTGAAAAAATGTGCCGTGCACTTGGAGTTGAAGATGGCGAGGTTTGTAGGGGTCCTTAGTTCCTGTGGGTGCTGTGTAGGCCCCATAATTGTTTCTTAGGAAAGTCAAATAAACCAAGCCTGGTAGAAAAGACAAGCCCTGTCTCCTGTAGGAAAACAGAGAGGCAAGGTGGGTGGGGTAATATTTTTTATTGGACCAACTTCTGTTGGTGAGAGAGACAAGCTTTTGAGCCACACAGAGCTCTTCTTCAGTTCTGGGAGAGGTAAGAAATGCAGCAGTGTGCATCGTATCAGTTGTTTTAATTACTCTAGCTGCAGCGGGTCCCAGAGGCACGCAGGGGGCTTTTTGAGCCACAGGAGGCTCTTTGTTTTTAAACCTTCTTAATAAATAATACCATGTAGGTGGCAAAGTCAAGGCAGTGCTACTTATATGGTGATCTCATGCAGTTTTGACTTACAGTGTTGCTTGTTCATTTCTGTTCCACCCTTTCTTTCACTTATTTTCTCTGCCACCTTATTTCACTTTTCTTTCATTTTTAATTTCTCCTTAAGCTTCCCCAGTAACCTGTTAAATTGACATATTTAGTTGATTTCTTACTCTCTCTCTCTCTCTCTCTCTCTCTGTACAAGGCTTCCATTTTTCTACTTCCTGTTCACTGGACGTTTAATTGGGACAGAAACTCAACTATGTAAATCGGCATAGAGCCCTTTACTTCAACAGAGAGAAGCCAATTTACTCCAGCTGCTGATCTGGCTCCAATGACTCTTAATGAATCATTAGTGAGGAAAAGGAAAGATTTACTAGTGAGATTATATATGCTGTGAAAGTTAAATAACCACAAAAAAGAGTAGCCAAGAACTTATTTCGGAGGTCTTCACAATATTGATTTTATCCCTAATCTGAACCTAGATCTGAATTCAACATTTGCAATTTTATGACAGGCTACACTAAAACCCTGAACACCTCTGATTTGTGTGAGGTTGAGATCTAGATTTCATCAGCTTCAGTCCATCACAGCTAATATGCAAACCACACTGAAAGAACCAAGGGCCAAGAAATGTGGTAATAATAGAAATAGTGAAATATGATAATGCTTATATCTCTGACCTTATCTTCTGTCAAGTTTCCTTGTCATCTGTTTTCCACAAATGGTGAAAAACTTTCTCTCTTCTTTGTTCCTTTCTTTCACTCACCATGTTTTCTTCCAAACTGCCCCAGATGAGTACCCCTCCTTTATTACTGAACTGCTAACCTTGACTCATTCAAATCCATCCTAAAAACTCACTTCTGCCATCTAACTGACAGGAAGGGAGGAAAAGAGGAGGGAAAACCTAGTGTTAACAGAATTTTCCACGTATGCATGCCTTACAGAGTAATGAAGTGATTTTTATTATTGGTCCCTTGTCCCTCCTTTCATACTACCTTTGTTGTCCCCCCTTCACTTTTTGACTATTCACAACCCTCGTTTGTTGTATTATGTCTTATTTAGATTACAAGCTTTTTCGGGCAGAGGCAATATCTTTACCTGGGGTTTTTTTGAGCACCTAACACATGAATTAATAACAATTATTAAAAAACCATGGAAGCTGTGATAGTTAAAATGTGCATTTTCATTCTTGTTTTCATTCATCTCTGGGGACAGTTTCCTGAATGAAGGATCTTTGATTCTGGAAATTACCCCCACCCAAAGAGGTTGGGATGGATATGTATCTATGGCCCTATACCACCTCTGCACTGGCTGGTCACACAAAATGGAGAATCCTGCACTATGCTATGCTCCCATTTCTACCATGTGCCAGGGAGCTGGGGAAGGAATTGTGCTTCTGGAGGCCCAGTTCTTGCTTGTGCTGGAGCATTGGGATGGTAAAGCCATGATATCATCCCAATGCAGCCCTACGGGGAATGAATACAGTCAGGCCCTAATTAAGCAATGAGTTATAGATATTAAGTAAGGCCCCTCAAAATGTACCTCTATTGTGGATATAAGTCCATTTAAAGGTTCTAAACAAACCACTGGCACACACCCTGCTCTTGCTTTGTGAAGTCCTCAATAAATCATGTACATCTGAGGGTACCCTATGCCAGTGGTTCTCAACCAGGGGTCCAGGGCCCCCTGAGGGGCCACAAACAGTTTTCACAGGGTCTGCTAAGCAAGGCCAGCATTAGACTTGCTGGGGCACAGGGCAGAAAGCCGAAGCCCCACGGCCTGGGTCTGAAACCTGAGCAACTTAGCTTCGCAGGGCCCGCTGTGGCATGGTGCCCCAGGTAATTGCCCTGCTTGCTACCCCTTAATGCTGGCCCTGGCTTTTATATGCAGAAAAACAGTTCTTGTGGCACAGGTGGGCCGTGGAGTTTTTATAGCATGTTTGGGGGGAAGGGGGACCTCAGAAGGAAAAAGGTTGAGAACCCCTGTGCTATGCTATCACATATGGGATATATCCAGCTCCTCCTGAAGTCAATGAAAAGGCTTCCATTGACTTCAGCGGAGCTGGTTTGAGCCCTTTGTCTTATACCTTTTGGATCATAAAATTTATCAATATTTAACCTTAATATAACCCTTGTGGAGAAAGAAATGAAAAAACCTGAAAAGGGGAATTAAGATACCATGTGGAAAAGAGGTAATCGATTGGTAGTTTAAAACAGGAATTATTGCAGAATTTACTGGGTGAAGTTCTAAATCCTGTGTTATGCAAGATGTCTGACTAAATGATGACAATGGTCCTTGCTGGCCTTGAAATCTATGAACAATATATTGTATGGTATGGGCCTGATTCTCCAGTGCACTTCTACAATTTGATGCCAGTGGAACTCTGTTGAATCCATTAGGACAACACCAATGAAAAACAGGTGAATCAAGCCCCGCTCTCACTTTGTGGTAATAATCACATGGACAAGGACATGAATACCACTGTGCATGAGTTTCTGCACTCCCTCAGTGGAATGATAGCCTTATAAGTACTCCAGTGCTGCATAATATTATCCTTTTTCTTCTCTCCATCTGTCTCTATCTCTCTCATACACACATGCGCTTTCCTCATTTCTAACATTTCACATTTGCCTACATTACAATCTTCACTTATCTTAAGTGTGTCAGGGATTAGGCAAAGATCCATTTTATTCCTCACTCCAATCTCACTTCACTCTTTTTCCATCATTTTAAAATGTAGAGTTATTTTTATTTTTTGCCAGGAAGCTGCCTGAGTTATAAGACGGAAACCCATGTGATTTTTCCTGCTGTAGAGGCTTTTACTGAACATAGATTATCATGCTATTAAAATAACAAAAAATCAAGTCAAATTAAACATTCACACTCATATGGTGAAGAAATGCCCAGTGCTTTTAAAAAAAATTTAAGCCAAGGCTGCCTGATTCTATTGTGTGAAGCCTGCTGGATTTCTGCCAATACTCACCTTACTGTGACACCAGCCAGCAGGGACCTTTGTGCATCCAGGCTGAAATTAATTCCACATTACAGTGAACACAAAAGAACAAAAACCTTATTAAAACATAGATTAAGTCCATTATTATATTAATCCCTTTTTGGAAGATGAAGCTAATCCTCTGTCCCTAAATATTAAACATAACACTGATATTACAGTAGAGAGATAATACCCTTGCCTTTATCTTGGCCAGCCCTTGTCATCTTAATAAGGCAACAAATGCAATAGGCTGGGTGCTCATGAACGAAAGGGGCCTCCAACTAGATGAGGAGTCAGGTTCCAGCATCAAAGCGTGCCTTGTGTTCCCACACAACACTGTGCTGCTAATCTCCCATAGAAAAAGTCCCTCTACATAACCTAAGATAGTATTTCATGCTACAAGGTATTAAGTGGCAAAAATGATTTTGAGTTCTTAAATAATCATATTTTACTCAAAACATATTTGTTATTGACTGAACTGTTAAGGCAGGAATGCCTAAGTTTGAAATCAACACATCAAGATGGGAATTCATTGGTGCGAGGCAGTGCCATGTGTGTGTGTTTCTCTCTCTTATTCCTATTAGAAGCATTTTTCTATCGATGCAAGGGAATGATTGTAATGCAGTGATGGTGGAGTGTAGTTATATGTTCATTCTCTCACCAGATCTTCTTTCTTGTTGTATTAGAGTGTCATATCCTATAAGCAGTTTGGGAGAGAAGGCCATGAAGCAGCATTCAGCAAACTGAAACAATCTCGTATAGAAGAGACAGGCTCTGTGGAAAGATGGTTCTGTTTCAACAACAAGAATAAAATGTACCACTCTGGATTTTCCACCATCTGTATGAGAGACTGGGCCAGACTGTTATTTATACAATGGCCTTCACTGGCACATTGCAAAGTCACCTCTATCCTTGGTGGAGCTCCAGAGGGGATTGAGTCTCCAATGGCAAAGAAACCCTTTCTATGTGTCAGAAACCTGAACTTCAGTGATCATGCCTAGTGGCTGGAGTGGGAATCATACCTACTGGTCACAAGTCAGTAGGAGCCCAAAGTCAGAGCCATAGTCAGAGGCCAAATCTGAGGGGTCAGAACCAAAATCAGGAATCAGAGCCATGGGTCAGAGCCAGGTTACCTGGAGTGAGGCAAGGCAGAGGCAGGCACTATTGCAGCTGTGCGTATATGCTTTGAGTTGCCACCAAAGTGCTGCTTCTGCTGACCAGGGATGGATTAAGGTTTTGCGCTCCTGGGGCCAAGGACCGGGGGCTTGCTCCACCCACCCGGAGTTCCTGGCAGGGAGTGGGTCAGCTTGCGGAAGCTCGCCCTGCTCCACCCACTCCCCAAGCAGGGTTGGCGGGTGGAGCAGGGCAAGCGCCCCAGCCCAACCCAGCTCCTGGACAGGGAACATGGGGGTGCCCATTTTTCAAGGGCCCCACAATTGGTCGGGGCCCTTGTGCATGGGCCCCGTTGGCCCAGTGGCTAATCTGCCACTGCTGCTGACTCTCCCCACTAGTCAGCTGGCATAGCCAATCAGGCAGCCTACTACATGCCAGCTGTGCTCGTTATCTTGACCGGAGACTGGCTCTGTTGCAGGCCCTCATTCCTGACAGTGTGTGCCCACATGCAAGAAATAGGCATGTGCTGCACCATCTATTTGGACAATGGAGAATGCTGCCCCCACAGCATACCCAGCTAACTCTTCGGGCCAGTGAGAAGGGACGGAACTATGACCCTGGCAATCCATTCCTCCCTGTAGAGTTATTTGTGTTCCCCAGGGACGTTAGGAAGAATCCATTCCTAGGCTCCCTAAATGCAGGGACTACAGTTGTCCTTGGGTATTGCACAGGAGGTTCAAGGCACAGGCAGAAGGACTCCTTGATTCTTTGCCCCTGTGTATACCTGCACTAGGGCCAGACACAAGTTGGCTCAGAGGATGAGACAACTCAGTATAATAGGTGTATCCATCCTGTATATAAAAATAATTTAAAAATAAGAGTCAGATGTAGATGTATTATGGCCTTATTTATTAGTACTGTAACTTATATTGAGAAGAGATCGCAAGTGCTCAGCAAAGCTCCCCCCGCCCAAGTGGAAAGGGATGGAAGGAGTATGGTAAAGGTGGCTGAGGAACACAGTGAATCCTCATCCCTGCAGAAAGCCCTGAGAGGTCACTATATGCCTCTCTCCCTCTTATAAGTTCCTAGTGGGGTACCACAAGCCTGACTGCCACAGAGAAATGCAATGTACATCTTTGTAAGCCAGCAGAGGTAGGCTTTGGTTGGTTTGGGGTTTTTTTTGTTTTTGTTCTTTGTTGTTGTTTTTTTCGCAATGTGCATTTGGATTATTAAGACGATAGAAATTCGTCAACTAATTATATCTCAGTATGGGGGTCAAAAACTGAACTCTGGAGAGAAAGAGAGAGAGAGTGAGAGCAGCCACTTTAAAAGCAGCAACTAGCAAAAACTGTGTTTGTGATATAAAGCCTAAAAGGGGGTAAATCAATGGTGTGTATTCTTCTCCTCAAAGTCATTCGCATAATTCATTCCCACTCTGATTGGGAGAAGATCCAGCTTAGAACTTTTCCCTTAAAAACTTTACTCATTGCATTCCTTTTCTATGGAATCAGACAGCAGCAGGAATTAACAGGAGCAAGCTGATTCTGCTGCCAGAGAACAGGTGAATCAGTGCTTTCAGTTATAAATTCAAATGCTGGTACTATGTATCTAAAATGAAAATGCTCCCTCATTACTTTAGAGCTCATCCAGACTCAATGGTAAGGGACGAGTCAAGTACATTTGAACCTCCGTCAGGAAAAGTCTAAAAGTAATTTGAGCAAATTCCAGAAGAAAACACATCTCACCATTTCCCCGAAACTTCCTGAAAATAACACAGTGAGCAGGAACTTGAATGTTTGAAGACAAGATTTCAAAGAGCTGTGCAAGAGCCTAAATTGTACATATAGCTAGTGAACCCACAAAAACTGAGATGAAGGACAGTGGGTTAGGGCACTAGCCTAGGACTTGGGAAATCCAGGTTAAATTCCTCGCTCCACCATGGATTTCCTTGGGCAGGTCATGTCGCCTCTCTATGCCCTAGTTTCCCATCTGTAAAATGAGGATAACAGTATCTCGCACAGGTCTTGTGACAATACATAAAAGATTGTGAGGTGCTCAGTAATGAGGGCCATATAAGTACCTAAGATGGGAAGTGCTGCATTTATGCCTGCCAACTTTTGTTAGCATGGACAAACTGGGTACCTGCACGAATAGCTAAATATTTGCTCACACAAACATGGGATATCACAGGTGCAGTAGATGCACATGCATTTTGCATGCTCACCCTTCTTATGTGCCTTTGAAAATGTGACAAGTAGCAAAGGGAGCAGAAGTTAAACACGTGTTTTTTTACACAGTCTAAGATTTGGAGTATTTAGATTATCCTTGTTGTTTCCAAATAGATTTTTAAAAGTGAGGGGGACTCTGGGTATACAAGTCCAATAATGTATACCAGGAGGATGTATTATTAAGCCTACATGCTCAATTTTAAGAGAAGTTATCATGTGGAAAAATCAAACCTAGCTACAAGGTACTGGCTGGTAAATCCAAACCTTTGAAAACTGAAAATAAAATTGATGGAAAAATCCCCGATTTAAAGACAGGATTTGTACATATCTAATATCAAAGGCATATAAAACCTATGTTACAAATGAAAATGGCAACTCTCTCTCCAGAGTACTTTGGGAAAGGAAGACAAATTTGCAAATCTCACAGAAAACAAGAGTACAGTACTCTGACTCACACAAGCGCCATCACAATTACATCTGGACTTTGATGAGGTCTGTCATTTTTAAAATGTACAATTTAAAATTGTAACACATACCTTATAGAATTGAGAGATGGGGGCTAATACCTATGGACCAAGAGGTGGCATTAAATGCCGAGAAGGGAGGACCTTTCATTTGGAATGTCAGAAATATATTGTTTATGGGAAAAGCATCCCAGTGTTTGAGTGAAATGTTTCAGAAATGGATACTCACTGAATGTGTCCTGAGCCTTCTGGGAATCTCAGTACATTAAATAGACACATTTTATGTGATGGGAAACATGCCATTGTTGTTTAGAAGTCAGAAAATCCTAGCACATTGTGATAGACTAGATAACCTTTTCCATCTCCTAGATATTTGTATAGGATTTTTCCCTGCTATATATTCGCCAATGCTTCATCTAGCCCACTTTATTACAACACAATGATGGGACTTCCACCATTTCTTCTAGCATGCAAAGAAAGAAAAACACCATGAAAGAGAAACTAAAATCAAATACTTCAGTGCTGGATAAATGGCTGGAGGAGAAAGCACAGAAAAACTGAAACACTCATTTTGTTATTAAGTATTCATTACAGCAAATCAGGGATGGGTTAGAGTGAGAAAGAGCCACAAAGCAGTCACAATACACCAATGAACAACTCCATCAAGGAAAGAGCATAAAAGAGGCCTGTGTTTAACAAACTCCCTTTTATGGATACAATAATCGGAACATTAGTAAAAAAAAGCAGAAAGCTGTGCCTAATGTGAGGCAGCACAGTTTTACAGTAATATATATGGTGTCTTTAATTGACATTAATCTTGATCACGTAAAAATCTTGTAAGCATCCTTGGGGAAAAAATCCAATTAAAAAAAATCCAAGGACCATCTTTCAATTTAGCCACAGAAATTAGAGATGGAAAAGACATATTGGGCTATCACATCTTTCCCCTTGGGGCCAGTACAGGATAGTTCCCTACAGCATCTCCTCCAATACTCTATCTAGTCCACATTTACATTAATCCAAAGATTAGAGGGGCTTCTATATGCAGTTTAATATTTAGTTTTTTAAACATTCCCCCCAAGTATTGCCTTAATTTTTACCTTAATGGCCCTATATTACAATTATGGTCCATCCTGTAAAGGAAAGCAGGATTCAGCTCTCTCCAGAACACTTCAGTACTGCTCTGTGCATCAATCAGTCACTAGAGCTCAGTGCAAAGAATTGCCTTCCCTACACTTCTTGCCCCTGAAGCACTTATATCTCTTGGCAGCCTGGAAATGAGCAGCTTAGGGAGGAGGAGGGAAGGTCCAATGGTTAGGGTACTAGCCTGGGACTTGGGAGACCTGGGTTTAATTCCCAGATCTGCTATAGACTTCCTTGGGGAAATCATGTAGTCTCTGAGTGTCCCAGTTCTCATCTGTAAACTGGGGGTGCCAGGACCTCCCTCCCTTCAGGGCTGTGTGCAGATTAACAGATTGTGAAGCACTATGGTACTGTGCTAAATAAGTAACCTTGAAAATAATCATTGACCAATTTTACATCCATGAATTTTTTTTTGCATTATTTTTTGAATTTTGAAGCAGTAAAGTGTGGAGGATGAGGGATGGGACAGAAGGGTATTTCACGGTAATAGAATAATTTAACATTGCTATGGAATTGAGGGATTGTTGCCATGGAATTTGGTCCTATTATCTCACAGAGCACACACACTTGGTTATACCCAAGCATACAGACACTATCTCATGCCAAGAGGGGATTCTGCCACCAGGGCATCTCAGCTCCTTTTCTGTACATGTGTGGGATATCAATGTATAGAGTCCTCTCCACATACAGGTCATGGCAGTGATCAGAATCTGTGTTATATGGCAATCATACCTTAGAATCCAAAACTGGTGTCACATAAAAGAACCTAATGCATGCTGTTTACTTTTTCTTCCCCATTGGATAATGAAAAAAGAACAGACAAGGTTGATATACCTATCTCATAGAACTGGAAGGGACCTCGAAAGGTCATCGAGTCCAGCCCCCTGCCTTCACTAGCAGGACCAAGTACTGATTTTGCCCCAGATCCTTAAGTGGCCCCCTCAAGGATTGAACTCACAACCCTGGGTTTAGCAGGCCAATGCTCAAACCACGGAGCTATCCCTCCCCCATATAGTTTCAATTTTAAGCATCTTTTAACAGTTTTGTATTTTTTAAATGGAATTGAAGAAAACTTCAAAACAAAAAGTTGTTGAGAACCGAAAAAAAATCAAGACATCCCATTTCAAAAATGTCAAAATGAAACCTTTCAATTTTTTCGGAATTTTTTTTTGCTGGATAACAGGTTACAACAGCCAAACTAGGCTGATTGGACTAGCAGCCATAAGTGTGGCCAGCTCAATTAGGGCCCAGCTGGCCCTGATAAGAGGGCTGTGGGCCAGAAGCTGTGAGTCTCTTTCTTGCTCTGGAGAGGGAAGGACCTGGCTGTCTGGGAGCTTAGGGTACTGGGAGTAGAGCAGGGCTGGGGAAAGGCAAGAGGAGCTGGGGAGCTCTGGCCTGGCAACTCCCCAGGCTGCAGGCCTTGGGAAAAGGCCAAAACAGGTACTGGGGTTGCAGAGGCTGCAGCCCGGGCTTAGGCAGAGGCAGCTGGTCTGAACCCTTTGCCAATGATGAGTGGCCATTACAGACTGCAGTCTGCCCCAGTGAGCGGGAGCTAGATGATGACTGGCAGTAGCCACTGGGTTTAGAGGGGTGGGGGTTCCTCTGGGAGGGGAGACCCAGAGTGTGGGGGTACTGCTGGGGCAGAATCCTGAGGTAATGGGCACCAGGGTCCGGGAGGGACACGGGGCCAGCGGCAGGCGAGACACCAGCCTGCAGAGGGCGCGCCATACGCTGGAGAGCTAATTCCCAAGACGACCAGCAGGAGGTGCCCTGCTGGTGAGCCGTCGCCTCGCCACAGGCCCACACTTTCCCTGACCTTCTTCTTGTTGCTAACATACCTGTAGAAACCTTCGTGTTACTCTTAACATCCCTTGCTAGCTGCAACTCCAAGTGTGATTTGGCCTTCCTGATTTCACTCCTGCATGCCTAAGCAATATTTTTATACTTTTCCCTGGTCATTTGTCCAATCTTCCACTTCTTGTAAGCTTCTTTTTTGTGTTTAAGATCAGCAAGGATTTCACTGTTAAGCCAAGCTGGTCGCCTGACATATTTACTATTCTTTCTACACATCGGGATGGTTTGTTCCTGCAACCTTAATGATTCTTTAAAATACAGCCAGCTCTCCTGGACTCCTTTCCCCCTTATGTTATTCTCCTAGGGGATCCTGCCCATCAGTTCCCTGAGGGAGTCAAAGTCTGCTTTTCTGAAGTCCAGGGTCCGTATTCTGCTGCTCTCCTTTCTTCCTTGTGTCAGGATCCTGAACTCTACCATCTCATGGTCACTGCCTCCCAGGTTCCCATCCATTTTTGCATCCCCTACTAATTCTTCCCTGTTTGTGAGCAGCAGGTCAAGAAGAGCTCTGCCCCTAGTTGTTCCTCCAGCACTTGTGCCATAACCTCAGCCGAACAGAACACAATGCCATCCACAGCCTCAGAAACAACTCTAAGGAGTCTGGTGGCACCTTAAAGACTAACAGATTTATTTGGGCATAAGCTTTCGTGGGTAAAAACCTCACTTCTTCAGATGCATAGAGTGAAAGTTACAGATGCAGGCATTATATACTGACACATGGAGAGAAGGGAGTTACTTCGCAAGTGGAGAACCAGTGTTGACAGGGCCAATTCAATCAGGGTGGATGTAGTCCACTCCCAATAGTAGATGAGGAGGAGTCAATTCCAGGAGAGGAAAAGCTGCTTCTGTAATGAGCCAGCCACTCCCAGTCCCTATTCAAGCCCAGATTAATGGTGTTAAATTTGCAAATGAATTTTAGTTCTGCTGTTTCTCTTTGAAGTCTGTTTCTGAAGTTTTTTTGTTCAATGATAGTGACTTTTAAATCTGTAATAGAATGACCAGGGAGATTGAAGTGTTCACTTACTGGCTTTTGTATGTTACCATTCCTGATGTCTGATTTGTGTCCATTTATTCTTTTGCGGAGGGACTGTCTGGTTTGGCCAATGTACATGGCAGAGGGGCATGGCTGGCACATGATGGCATATATAACATTAGTAGATGTGCAGGTGAATGAGCCCTTGATGGTGTGGCTGATGTGGTTGGGTCCTCTGATGGTGTCGCCAGAGTAGATATGGGGACAGAGTAGGCAACGAGGTTTGCTACAGGGATTGGTTCCTGGGTTGGTGTTCTGTGGTGTGGTGTGTAGTTGCTGGTGAGTATTTGCTTCAGGTTGGGGGGTTGTCTGTAAGCGAGGACTGGCCTGCCTCCCAAGGTCTGTGAGAGTGAGGGATCATTTTCCAGGATAGGTTGTAGATTGTGGATAATGTGCTGGAGAGGTTTTAGCTGGGGGCTGTATGTGATGGCCAGTGGTGTTCTGTTATTGTCCTTGTTGGGCCTGTCCTGTAGTAGGTGATTTCTGGGTACCCGTCTTGCTCTGTCAATCTGTTTCCTCACTTCCCCAGGTGGGTATTGTAGTTTTAAGAATGCTTGATAAAGATCTTGTAGGTGTTTGTCTCTGTCTGAGGGGTTGGAGCAAATTCGGTTGTGTCGTAGGGCTTGGCTGTAGACAATGGATCGTGTGATGTGTCTTGGATGGAAGCTGGAGGCATGTAGGTACGTATAGCGGTCAGTAGGTTTCCAGTATAGGGTGGTGTTTATGTGACCATCACTTATTTGCACTGTAGTGTCCAGGAAGTGGATCTCTTGTGTGGACTGGTCCAGGCTGAGGTTGATGGTGGGGTGGAAATTGTTGAAGTCCAGGTGGAATTCTTCAAGGGCCTCCTTTCCGTGGGTCCATATGATGAAGATGTCATCAATGTAGCGCAAGTAGAGGAGGGGCACTAGGGGACGAGAGCTGAGGAAGCGTTGTTCTAAGTCAGCCATAAAAATGTTGGCATAGTGTGGGGCCATGCGGGTACCCATAGTACCCAAGTCACTTTGTCCTCACCCACAACCACTTCAGATTTGGGGACAACTTATACCTTCAAGTCAGTGGCACTGCTATGGGTACCCCCCAACCTGAAGCAAATACTCACCAGCAACTACACACCACACCACAGAAACACCAACCCAGGAACCAATCCCTGTAGCAAACCTCGTTGCCTACTCTGTCCCCATATCTACTCTGGTGACACCATCAGAGGACCCAACCACATCAGCCACACCATCACGGGCTCATTCACCTGCACATCTACTAATGTTATATATGCCATCATGTGCCAGCAATGCCCCTCTGCCATGTACATTGGCCAAACCGGACAGTCCCTCCGCAAAAGAATAAATGGACACAAATCGGACATCAGGAATGGTAACAGACTCCTTGTTGTTTTTGTAGATACAGACTAACAAGGCTACCCCCTGATACTAGAAACAACTCTGACATTATAATCAAAGGGGCTGGCAAAGAAGGTGCTGTAGTCATCATGAACAGGTCGGATTATGAACAGGAGGCTGCCAGGCAACTCTCCAACACCACATTCTACAGGCCACTATCCTCCGATCTCACTGAGGAAAACCAAAAGAAACTACACCATCTGCTCAAGAAACTCCATGCTATAGCACAGGAACAAATCTACACTGAGACACCCCTAGAGCCCTGACCAGGGGTATTCTATCTGCTACCCAAGATCCGTAAACCTGGAAATCCTGGACGCCCCATCATCTCAGGCATTAGCACTCTTACAGCAGGATTATCTGGTTATTTGGATTCTCTCCTCGGACCCTATGCTACCAGCACTCCTAGCTATCTTTGAAACACCACCAACTTCCCAAGGAAACTACATTGCATCGGTGATCTTCCTGAAAACACCATCCTGGCTACCATGTATGTAGAAGCTCTTTACACCAATATTGCACAGGAGGATGGACTACAAGCTGTCAGAAATAGTATCCCTGATGAGGCCATGGCACACCTGGTGGCTGATCACTGAACACGGTAAACTTCTTGTTATACAAATAGGATTTGAGTTGCTTTACTGCCCATAAAATTGCATAGCATTCTCTCTCTATAATAGCATAGTGTTGTTTAGTAGGTGTAAATTTTTTGCTTAGATATGCAATGGGGTGTCTCTTACTTCCTTCCCCATCCTGCATCACCACAGACCCCAACCCCACATTAGAAGTGTCTGTGCACAGCAAGAACCTCTGCTTGAGGCTTCATACAAGGGAAGACTGGACCTCCCTGAATACAAACATTGGACTAAGACCTATGGACTCAATTCTAAAACTCTTTGCATCTACAAAGCTCTCCATCTCTTCTATGAATCTGAATCTCAAGACTGACTCATGTCTGTAGGTATACTGTTCTTTTAACCAATTCTCTCCCTTTTCTTTCTTTCTTTTTATGAATAAATCTTTAGATTTTAGATACTAAAGGATTGGCATCAGTGTGATTTTTGGGTAAGAGCTAAGTTACATATTGATCTGGGTGTGTGGCTGGTCCTTTGGGATCAGAACCACCTTTTATTTGAAGAGATTGGTTTTAAAGAGCCACTCATCTCTAAATCCAGTGTTTTTGGTGGTGATATAAGAACTGGAATGCCTAAGGAAACTGCTTTTATGACTTCTTGGGCTGATCCACACTAACCCCCCAGTTCGAACTAAGAAACGCAACTTCAGCTACGTGAATAACGTAGCTGAAGTCGAAGTATCTTAGTTCGAACTACAAGGTACTTACCGCGGGTTCACACCCGGCAGGCAGGCTCCCCCGTCGACTCTGCGTACTCCTCTCGTGGAGCAGGAGTACCGGTGTCGACGGCGAGCACTTCCAGGATCGATTTATCGCGTCTAGACAAGACGCGATAAATCGATCCCAGAAGATCGATTGCTTACTGCCGAACCCAGAGGTAAGTATAGACGTACCCCTTGTTAGCCAGTGTGGTGAAACAGAAGTTTACTTTTGTTGCTGGTTTGTTATATCTTATGGAAGAATAACCACCAGTTTTGGGTTGTGTTTGCCCTATTTCTCAGCAGTTTGTCCTGAATTTGGCACCCTCAGTTGTGACCCACTGAGGCACAGTTACAATGGGAATGAAGGGAGAGCCAGGTTTGGGGCAAATGTCACCAAACGTGAGAAGTAAACAATTTATTATTATTTCCCCCCATAATGTGCTGGTCTCTTCCCAATTATAAAAAGAACACATGATCACTGCCACATGACTAGTCTACACAACAAATGTAGTGATTTTACACAAACCTAAACAAGATAGTTATTCTGGTCTTGACTATGCCTCAAAGAGCTTACAGTCTGAAAGACAAACTGACAAAAGGTAGGCGAAAGGTCTCCAGTTTATAAATGAAGTGGTCAATTGGCCATATAATGGCAATACATACATCCATGCCTTCTTTAGTTTGTTCATTACTGACTAACTTGAAAATTGCCATATTGAGTTTTGAGAAAATGTTGCTTGGTCATAAACTCTGTGGAAGCTTTTAGAGCCACTTAGTGACAGTCTGAAACGTTCAGAAATAGCTGCCACAGCCAATGAATTTACTAACCTAACCTCAAGCAGAAGGCTACAACTCACTGGGACTCCACTTTTGCATGCTTGAGTGGTTCTACAAGCAACAGAAAACTGTTCAAGTATGTTATAAAAGCATTGTTCCAGTGACATTTTATTACTGTCAGTTGCCATTCACTGGTCATCTCAAGTGACTTACAAAAGCACATTTTTCAAAAGGTAGGGACTCCGGTAAATATGAAAAAGTACTCTTGTGTTTGCATGAGTAAATAGGGTTTGTATGAAGGTACAAAGAAGTCTAACTTTAGCCATTTCTGTATGCATTTAAATGATTTGTGCATACAGTTATGGTAATAGCAAATGGAATGCAAAAGCAGTTGGCTCTCAGGCTTCCATTTTGTCATAAGTGTACAGAAATGAATTAAACAATTTATTACCAACATATTTCTGATTATTCATGAGTATTTGTCCTAAATAAGAAGAAATGCAACAGTAAGCGTTTAGGCAATTGGGCATACAGAGGCAACTGGTGCATGGATCTGCTCAATTTTCCATGCCCATTGCCAAAAGGATACCCTAAAATCTTTAGGGTTTTTTCTTCAGATTTTATCTCAGCAAAATCTTCAGATTTTATCTCGGGGGGGGGGGGGGGGGAATCCAGCAATGTTCTGAACAATCACAAAAGTGCTTAGCTGAAATCCTGTAAAAGGTTATCGTTCTCTGAAGGGAAAAAAGAAGCAAGTATTAAATGTCTAGAATAACAGTCATAATATTGTGGGGATTCTTTTACAGTGTATAGACTGAACAATCATTCCAGCTCTACACTAAGCTGACACAAGTGTATATTTGTGAAAATATCACAAAAGGAAGTGTAATGCTTTATTTTAATTTATACTATTTCAAAGTATTAAATGAAACAAGTTATTTAATATACTAAAATACATACCGTATGTAATACAGGAAGTAAGAGCAGTTGGTCCAAAATATTCCACAAATAAAATGAACAAGTTATCAGCAATGAGGTGAGGAGGAAGTGAGTTTACTGTTGTATTCTTAGACCTCAAACTGTAAACATTCCAGCTTTCACTTCATTTTCAATTTGTTTTCTGTATTGTTTTAACCTTTGGAGTGCAATCTATAATCTGATGTTCACCAATTATGTTGTGTATATAACAGAAACTGGTGGTGAGGTGGTATCATCTCCATCTTTCCTCTTTTAACAGTAACAATTAGCTGACTTTTTTTTACCAAGACAATAATCTATAAAGCAGGAAGATAATTTGAAAGAGTATTGTTAGATTAAATAAAAGGTAGCAGATCAAGGAAATGAAATGTTTCTTTTCATATGATGTTTTTGTTTAATACTACATAGTGTTACACTGTACTCTGGCCTAAATGTCTCAATACTTATATTTGGCAGGAAACACTCCATGCAAAATTAATGACTTTGGCTGCTGGACTTTACACCTATGTTGTTAACCTTGTTAACATTTTAATAGCCCTTCATTGCCAAGTTGCTGTTGATAATGACTTTTGATTATATGTTAGTTCAATTTCTAAAAGTGTCAGTCTTGTTTTCTGGTGTGATTTCTCTCCCCTTCCTCCTCTCCCACAGGTCCTTCATTAGTTTTTACTTGCCATGATTGGAAAAACCCTGTCTGGGCCAAATAAAATCAGGTTATAACTTTTTCAAGCAGGACAGAGAATTTGGAATACATTAAGTGATGCCCAGTGAGTGAAATTTAGAACCACCATGTACATTCAAAACCTGTATTAATGGCAAATTGAATCTCAGTTAGAAGTAACAGAACACTGGCATATTGTGCCATCTTTAAAAAAATAGGTCCAGATTTTCAAAATTAGGTGCAGACAAGCACTTGTGCACATCTGACTCATTCTCATGTGTACCAGATGTGTTCGAGCAAATAAATATTTGCATGCATAAACATGGCAAGTTAATTCCATAACTGGTTATGTCCATGCACAAATACCTGATTGGCATATGTGCATTTAGTATTTGAACCCACAAGTTAGACATACACACAAATATTTGCATATTCCTCACTTTGAAAATCTGGCCCATAGAGTTGCTAATATTAACTAACCTATATTTACCCATTTTCATCTCTGAAATCTGTTTAAGGTTACAAAGTTAGTAGGTGACCAGATGGGATTACAACGATAAAAACTCAAACTGGAACAGGGTGTAAAGTCCTCAGACGTAAAGGATATATCAGAAACCAGTCTACCTAAACTTGCCCTCTGTTCAACACTTCTCTTGGGATGCACTAAATGCTTCCTCAGCTGTAACAAGTGAATAATTCATCCCCTGTATTTCCTCCCATGGCCAAACATGAAAGAGTACAGGGTCTTTGAAAGTTCACTGGTTAGTGAATAATGAAACTGCTTACAAATGGGATGAACTGCAATGGTTATTAAATATGTAATGATGGTGACATGAATCTAATTTTATTTTAGACTGAGTTGTTTGTTGAAGACTGCGGCCTTGATTCATAAAGCGAGTCCGATTTTGCTTATGGAACTTTCATGATGACTTCACAAGAAGGAAATGTAAAGCACAATTAAAAAGCACGCTAAAGTTTTTGCTGTGGATTAAACAACAATATTACAAGTGGTTACCATTAAAATAAATGTCAACACTTACTGAATTTCATAGAACTTAAGGCTGGAAGGGACCATTTTGATAATCTATTCTGACCTCCTGTATAAAACACAATTTTCCCCCCAGTTTTTTTTTCCAGTTTGAACTACAGCATAGCTTTCAGAAAAACATCCAATCTTGATTTAAAAATTGCCAGTGATTGAGAATCTACCAAAACCCTTGGTAAGTTGTTCCAATGGTTAATTACCCTCACTTTTACAAATTTACTCCTTATCTTCAGTCTGAAAAGTTACCACAGCACAATCGGAAATTGGCACAATCCACTGTACCTTGGAATGAAACTGACAGCCTTTAAAACTCCAGTTGGTTCAGAATGTAGGAGGCTGCTTACTCAGCAATACTGGCTACTGACATCACATCACACTGGGGGTTAAGATCTGCGAAGGGCTGCTTAGGGATACTGGCTACTCAATGATATGAGCTTCCAGCACCTCAGAGCAGCGACAGGTCTCTTAACCACTAAGCAGGCTCACAGCTCTTCCATCATCCTCCTCAACCAGCCCAACTATTACTGATTATTGAGGACATGGAGCAATAAGGGCTAACATGTCCTTAACTGCTGTGTAAAACACTGTTTTGCATTCATTACAATAATTTTTTGACTGTCCTCATAAACTAAACGTTTTTTACTGTTAAATTTTGCCAGGTTACTCTGCTGAGTTCAGGAGAATGTCAGCAGGTGAGTGTGTGCACTATATAAAGCTGTACTAATGCAATCATACTTCACATCAGTGTACTGCAAGGCACCTCACAAATTAAATAAAACCAGCTTATCTCAAATCAACAGGAATAGGCATAGCAAACAGATCATCTTTACTCTCGATTTAAAAAGTCAGTGGCTCAGTCCATGGATGTCAAGAGGGATAAAGTTCTCAAGGTGTGATGCATGACAGACAAGCATTTCACAAGAAAATCTTTGGACTAAGGATAAGTCAGAGGATGAAGATTTGAAAGATCATTTTTTTTCTGTAGAGAATGAATAGAAGTCATTAATATAAGAAATAGATCTATATTCCACATTCAGTGCTGAATCAAATGAGACCCTGAAAAGTCACTGAGTTTTAAAGGAAACTAATAGCAAACAGTTCCATTTTTATCCAAATATAAATCATATCAAAATACAAGCCAGACAGACTACTTTTCAATAAACTGCCTTTCCAGCTCAACTAAAACACTATTTGGTGAGTGGAAATTATAAAAATTTTCAGATTTGGGCTACACATGGAAAATGTGCTCTCGCACATGCAAAACATATAACTGTGCACATAAACAGATGATTATATATGCAATTATTTTGCAGCTGCATAACCCTACGCCAGCTGCTCATTGTCTATTTTATCTGTGATGCTCCATATTTTGCACACTTAACTTAGGGTTTGTTTGTTTGTTTTTTTAAGATTTAGCCCCTTATGTTTAAAGGTTAAAATGAAACTTTCAAGTGCTAAATTTTCAACTAACAATCTAAATTGCCATCATGAAAAGCGTGTCCTCAGAATCTATATTTGTATTCACAATCTGGGTAATGGTGTATGTACACGAGTATGTGTAATTAGCTGATTTCCAGGCACAAATAAGGGTTTCTCAAGCACTTTTCTGTGCACCTGGACACAATCCTGTAAGCTGTGGGTTGTGGGCCTCTGCACTCACTGAGCTCTATTACATTAAATGAGACTCTGTGCATGCACAAGGGTGCACAAGAATTTGTTCAATTTGAAGTATTGGGCCATATTTTGCTCCCACAACTTTAACTATATTGTATGATATTTTAGCCTTTAGAAGTCAATGTAGGAAGCCAGTCAGGTATCATGTATTGTGATTTTTTCGAATGATACAGCTACTTAGCTGTTTACTTTCTATTCCCTTTGTGGATGATCTATTGATTTATATAATGGCCATGTTTGTTTTACTCTGTACTCATATGGTACTGTCTAATCATAGATAATGTCTATTTTTCTATAGAACAAAATAAATAAAAAAGTCAATTTTTTAAAGACTATTATAAGAGACCTGCTGCAACTTTACAAACAAATTAGGTCACTTTTTTCCCTGGGTTAAACAGAAGCATCTCACAGTGAGGTCTGTGTTTCACCAGCTTCTGTGTTAGTATAATATTTTATTAGTGTATCATAACAAATAAATAGTATCTTAACAACAAGGAGAAAAGCGGTCAGACCAGAATAGGGAAAGAACAGGTTAATGAATATGTGGATATGATAGATGTATTCAAGTCATCAGGGCCTGACAAAATGTACCCTAGAGTACTTAAGGAAATAGCTGAAGCAATATCCAAGCCATTAACAGATATTTTTGAGAACTCATGGATGAGTAAGGCCCCAGAGGACTGGAAAAGGGGGAAAAAATCATAGTACCTTTCTTCAAAAAGGGAATAAAAGGAGCACCTGCAAAATTATAGACCAGTTAGCATAACTTCAATACCTGGAAAGATACTGGAACAAATTATTAAACGATCAGTTTGTTCAAACCTAGAGGATAAGGTAATAAGTAATAACCAGCATGGATTTGTCAAGAACAAATCATGCCAGACTAATCTAGTTTCCTTCTTTGACAAGGTAACTGGACTAGTGGATAAGGGGGAAGAAAATGACTTTAGTAAGGTTTTTTCATACAACTCATATGACATTCTGATAAACTAGGGAAATATGGTCTAGATGAAATTACTTGTTATGTTCGTGGCATATACACAGATAAAAACATAAAATACTCTTTGAAGAAAGGTTGCAATGTTACCCCACTTTATTTCTTAGAATTCAGAATTCTAACAGACAAGAACCCAAAAAACAGAGAGAGAGAAAGCAGATTGGCTGCAGACTGCTACTAGACCCAGATCACATGCTTTCCTACAGAACCCCCTATCCTGCAAGCAGGACTGGGAAACCCCTGAGCAATAAAATGATAGTTCATAATTTTAAAACAGTTTGCAATACACCATATTGCTTTAAGGTGGATGCTGTAACCTTTGCTTTATGTGTTCCCAGCTAGTAATTTAAAAATAAGAAATACAATCAAACAGAATTCTTTAAGGTTCAAGCCTCCAGGGAGGTTGCAGATAATTTAATTTAGCGGAGGACTATGAATGACATGAGTGATAAAATTAAAGGCTTTATTTAATATAAAATAGTTAGCTAAGCAAACAGGCTTTACAATATGACCATATACTGCATTTATACTCAATGCTCAGATGAAATGATGCATTTCAGGATGATCAGTCCCTAGATGAGGAGATTGGATATAATCTTTCCTCTAAAGGTATCTTGATGGTGGACATGTGAGCCTAAGCTAAAATTAGTGTACTACCATTTTTATAATCAATTATAATAATGCACCTTAATTAATATTAAATCCACCTTTTTTACGACACAAATTTTCTCCTTTCTTATTGGCTAGTTAACATTACGCAACATCTTACTTAACATAAGCACAAATGCCATACCAATAACTATTATATAGATAGCATTTTCCAAAACATTAACATTTTATCTAAAACACTTGTAAAAACCAGTTAGGACCAAAACATGTTTACATGTCCAAGGGTTATGTCCTAACTTTTCTTCCACTTGTCTCTGAATTGTCTTACTTTATTTTACTCATATTTTACCAAGCCTCACTTGATTCCGGTCAAGCCTATTTTTTAAAAATAGATTTTTGGGCCTACTTATGTTTCAACATTTCTATACAAACATAAGCAAGCATCATGGCTATAGGCTACAATTCACAACTGGTTTAAAGACCCTATTCAATGGTTCACTGTCAAAGTGGAAGGACATATAAACTGGAGTCTCTCAGGGGCCTGCCCTGGGTCCAGTACCATTCAATATTTTCATTAATGACTTGGATGATGAAGTGGAGAGTATGCTTATAAATTTTTCAGACGAAACCAAGCTAGGGGTTGCTAGCCCTATATAGAACAGGATTAGAATTCAAAATGACCTTGATAAATTGGAGAATTGGTCAGCAATCAGTAAGACAAACTTCAATAAATAAAAGTGTAAAATACTACACTCAGGAAAGAAAAATCAAATCCACAAATACAAATTGGGGAATAATTTATTTGGCAGCAGTACCACAGAAGATCATCTGCGGGTTATAGCCGATCACAAATGGAATGAGTCAGTGTGATGCAGCTGCAAAAAAGAGAAATGTCGTTCTGGGGTGTATTAACAGGAACATCCTATGTAAGACATAGGACGTAATTGTTCTGCTCTATTGGGCACCTGTGAGGCCTCAGCTGGAGCACAGTGTCCAATCTGGGCATTCCACTTTAAGAAAGATCCTAACCAATTGGAGAGAAGCCAGAGGACAGCAACAACAACAAGGGGTTAGAAAACATGACCTAAAGATTAAACGAATTGAGCCTGTTTAGTTTAGAGAAGAAACCTGATAACAGTCTTCAAATATGTAAAAAAAATGACATAAAGAGGACTGAGATTAACTGTCCTACCCTTGGTGGACATGGAGAACAAGAAATAATTGGCTTCGTTTTCAGCAAGGGAGATTCAGGTTAGTTATTAGGGGAAAACTTTCTAACTCTAAGGATAGTTCAGCACTGGAACAGGCAACCTAGGGAGGTTGTAGAATGCCCAGATGAACACAGATGAACACCTGTGAGGCTAGGTATATTTAATCCTGCCTCGGCATGGGGCAATGGATTAGATGGACCTTTCCATACCCACATTTCTGTGGTTCTATACAAGAAGTGTAATTTATTGTTGTTTGTCAGTGAAGAAATCTGGCTCAAAAGTATGGGCCAGATCTTCAGAAGATGTAACTCAGCATAGTTCCATTGGCTTCAAAGGAGCTATGCTGATTTACTGCAGCTACGGCTCTCACCTTGGATGTTTAAGTTGTTAGAGAACTAAAGAAACAATCAGTGTTGCATGGGCAAGAGGTGATACCTACCTTTCCTCTCCCCACCATGTGGGCTTGAGAGAAAACTGCAGAGAGGAGCCAGTCAGATAGTCCAGCTGGTAGGAGCTGAAGCAGCCAAAGGAGGGACCTTTGCTCCCTGGGAGATTCAGAGAATTTCTGTAGTTATGATTGGACTTTCTCTGCCCTGTCCTGATTGGCTTTTCATTCCAATGCTCTTGCTCCCCATCCCTCACAGTGTCTTCACCTCAGCTTCACTCCACACATGCCCTTTTATCCAGTTCTCCCCTGCCCTGTCCCCTAGGCTCCCTTCCCTTCCCCCTCCTCACTAAATCCACACACACAAATAAATCGTGGAACATACCGTTTCCTGCCACCACATTTTTCACATTGCTTGTGCATTCAACCCCTCTCCCCATCGTGTATCTGTCTCGTCTATTCAGATTGCAAACTCTTTGGGACAGGGATCATCTACTGCTGTGTTTTTACTGTGCTTAGCACCATGGGAACCCAGTCTTGGCTGGCCCTAAGGCACTGCCATAATAAACATGTTCAATAATAATGTGGTAAAGAAACCCTTAATATTCTAGTCTAGTTCAACATCCATTAAAAAGTATTCTGAGTCATCAAATCTTGCAACTGCACCAGGCATTTTAAAAAACAAAAAATATGAAGTGTAGGCTTCTGGAGAGAGGTAACTGGGAGAGCTGAATATCAGCATCAGAGCAATGGTATGCAATAATGAAAAATAAAGTTAACAGCCAGCACATAAACTGAGATTAAAAACCTTCATGTGGCTTTTGATTCCTGTTATGTTCAACCTGCTAAAATGTCCTTAGCAAGTTGAACATAGCAGGAACCAAAAGCCATATGAAAGACAGTTTTGCCATAGGCATTCAAGCACCCAGGAATGGGGTGGATTTGATTTAAATCATGATTTAAATCACTAGTCAGGAAGATTTGATTTAATCATGGATTTCTACATAAAAGTACATTCTTGTTGGTTGTTATAACCTTAATACATATTCTTCACAACTCAGAGATAGATGTAGGTTTCACTTTTAGAAGGTATACACTATACATTTTTAAAGTGATTTATTTTGAAAACTTTTCAGATTAGTTTTACAGCTATACCAGAAAATGAATGATTGTTTGGTTATTTCATTTACCAAAGGTAATTGAAGCAGATATTTATGAAGTCATTGGGAGGTGAACTATCTCCAATTTAACAGGTTAATCATTAACATTTGTAGGATTTTCTTGCCATACTGTATTAAGAGGAGAACATCACCAGACAGACATTTAAATTGTTTTATTTAACTAAAACAACAATGTTATGTATTCTGGACTTTCTTCTTCAACAGCAAACATATAATATTTTAACAAAAGTATATGAATTTTTTAATTTAGTTAAACATTCAAGTGTTTTAAAATCAGGTTTGTTTTTGTTAAAATTGTTTTTAACTAAAGTAGTTAAATGAAATATTTAAAATAATTAAATTGACTATGTCAGCCAGGTCAACATGAGAAACTTAAAATATTGGCTTCTGCAGCTAAGTCAGTTGTTTTCACCTTCATTTTCCTGTCTGTTCATAATCTGGAAAAGAAAAACAAGCTTTCCTGCTTTTTCAGGTCCCAAACAATTCCTCAATTTGGTATGAATTAGTCCAAAGGAAGAAAATATTCTTTCTACACCGGCAGAAGAAGCTACTGCTGTTAAAAGTGAAATTATCACTTCAACAGTCTCTGAATCCAAGCGCTTAAGTGACTTCCACCAGTTCACTGGTGTGACTTTCTTTAAAACATCATCAGCAAACATATATTTCTTGAATGGTGCACCCTTAGTTCTGAAGTTTATTATAGTTGGCATTGTGGAGGGATGATTGCTAGATGTCCATGTCATAGCCAACTCTTCTTCAGCAGTTAAGGTTTGACCCTGGTACTGAGTATTGAGAATATTTGCAAGAAAATGAGCTGGAGATAGTGCTTGTCCCATTCATTTTTTTAATGCTTGTAATTTAACTCTGTCATTGCATATTTCTCTTTTTAAGATCTCACTCAGTTCCAAATTTCAACAGCGTCAGCAATAAAACAGCTATTTCCCTGCATTTTGTTCAAGGCTACAGAAATAGGCTTCAGGGTACTCAGCATGTGTTCAATATTTCTCTTAAGCCCAGTGTTGAGAACTTTGGCTGTGACAGTGCCATCTATTTTTTCACAATTTTGTTCGCAAACTGTCATCAGATTAGGCCAGATCTTGATATACTGCTCAAAACAGTGCACTACTGAGTTCCATTGCAAGTCTTGTGGGAGAGTTAGCTTGGTTCCTCCCACCTTTTTCAGAGCAGCTGCTGCAAAGTGGTTGTTACAGAAGTATTTTGCAATTTCAACAACATTAGCCTTTATTTCTGGAACTCTGAAGTCTGTGGCTAAGAGGTGCATCAAATGAGCACTGCAACTGTATGTTATTAGCTTGGGACTCTCTTCACTCTCTTCTAAATAATTTCTTCTCATCTTGGATACATTTGCAGCATTGTCTGTGACCAAGCTGCATACTAGACATTTGAATTTTTTTTCACAGTTTGTTATAGCTTTTACTGCTACTTCTTGTAAGTATTCTGCTGTGTGTGCATTTCCTGATGTATCAATTGTTTCTGTAAGGAAGACATTCCCTTCTTCTGTTGTCACACAAGCACATACAACAGGATCATTGTGGACATTGCTCCACCCATCAAGACTCAGGTTATCAATTTCACCCTCTAGATCTTTTGCACACTGTTCAATTTCTCTTTCATATACTTTATCCAGCAATTTGCCTGAGACATCTGCTCTGTTCAGTGGACTGTATCCTGGTCTTAATGACTGAACCATGTTAATGAAGTGTGGGTTCTCAATCATACGGAAAGGAGAGTTTGTTGCATAAATAAACCAGGCAATTTTTCATCAATTACCTCTTTTTGTAATCTGCTGGTTCTTATCACAAATGTATCTATGGTTGTTTCTGGATGATGGAGATTTTTTTTTCCTTTTTGCTATAGGTGATATACTGTGGCTATGTGACTGAAACACTGTCATTGGCAGATAACTCTGAAACTATAGAAAATGATGGTGATCTTGAAGGTGGATAGTCTTCAGAATCCTGTATGTTGAGGATGGATTCTCCTAAACAAAATAAGTCAATGCAGTTATTTAATTATTATTACCATACTGCTCATTTAGTATTACTCATTGCATTCACTAACACTCAGTACTACTTTAAAGGTGAAATTGTAAAAGGAAGATCTGCCTATTTCAGCTATTTATTTTTTTTATCACAACTGCATCTAAAATGATAGTACCAGAGAGTAACAACTATATTTTTTGCTCAAACATAAGAATTCTAGACTAGTCCAGAAGGAAGACAGGCAGTCCTTAAGAAAGAAGTATGAAATAAAATAGTTTACCAACCTGAAGATCCTGCATGTTCAGACATGTTCCTTTCATCATCTTCAATGCAGCTTCCTCCTGAGAAGGAACACTTCTCATGATGTTGTTTCATTCGGGCTACCAGGCCTTGCATTTCTTTGTTGCACTATTTGCATTTTGCACACATGCCTGTCTTACCCACAGGTAGAGGAATTTCATTAAAATATTCCCAAACTGGGTCTCTTTTATGGCCTTCTGCCATTATAGGTTTTCCCTTCTAGTGAGAGAATGGTAGATCTCAAATCAATGAAGGCTACACTCAGAAAGACCTCAAGACTTCTGGAATATGCTATTCAAACAGTTTTCACTTTTGTTTCTACTGCCTGTCCCTCCCTTTTCATATTTATCTCCAGACTTCTCCTTGTCCAGGTCTATTCCGCCCCCAACAATCTTGAACTTTTTGAAACTTTGCACTTTTAGAGAGAGGTAAGGGATTGACTCTGTGTACACAAATTTGCAGAGGGACAATAGGGTTGAGGTCTGTTATTTCTCACCTCTATATATTATTTATTTTTTTAAAAACATTTTTGCTATTAACAAGCATGTTATCTCTGGAGACACAACTCCACAGTTTGAGAACTGCAAAACTAAGCATCTCTGATGGTATCTTCTAGTCTGAGCACTGAATCCCATTTGGTAGATAGAAAGATTAACCTAAATAATCTATACAGAAGCCACTGGAACCCTGTAAGATTGGGTCCCTAATCCATGAACTATTGGAACTCATTTACAAAACTTATCTTAACCATTACATGATATATTGTCTCATACTACAGAATTAGAATTTATAATCCTTATTCCATCATGAGATATCTTTGAGCTATAATGTATCTTAATTAAAACTATGTTTAGATAGGTTTTTTCCTCTAAAAGCATTTAATCAAAAAAACCTGATTTAAATAAAAAAAATCCGATTTTTTTTTATTTTATTTTTTTTAAATCATTGATTTTTATCCACCCTGCCCAGGAATTCACAAAGACCTCTAAATGTCTAAAACATCACAGCTATTCAAGTTGTTCCACTGAGACTTCATAATCCAGGGTATGAAAAACTGTTGGGAGATCCAAAAGTGCCAACATGGACTCTGCCCCACTATTAGCCAAATGAACTACATTACTTCATACTTGAGTTCAGGCATGGCGGTTTTGATAGTGCTACCCAAATTAAATTCTGATTAAACCTTACTACATATCCTATTTGCATATCGCTGAGCCAAAACCTCTTCGTACCTTCCCTGGTATCTTTCTTAATAGCAGCAAGTTAGAAATTGAATAAAAGTGAACAGGATCATCAGCCAAAAAAGGAGGCTTTTAAAAAATAAATAAATAACTGTTTCTTAATAGATGTTGGGGCTATACCAGAACAAACAACCTCATGATTGCATAAATGATTGATCTAATAAAATTAGTACACTCTTAAAAGTCATGTAGGGCATGGGTCCAAAGAGCAGATGGTTGAATGCATCTGCTGAAACACTTTGACAAACTTAGATAAAGAGATAATAAAAACGATTAGGATAATTTACTTGCGAGTCAGACAATGTCTGCATTTTCACAGCTGGGGGAATAGTCAACAAAATGCCTATGGAGTCCGCTTTACTTGAACATAATTATTAAATTGCTGAGATTCAGCTACTGAATGATGCCAGCATGGATAGATGAAAGATTTGGATTTAAAACAGTTACTATAATGGAAAAGGGTTACAGGTTATATTTCCCTGCAGCCAGTCTCTTTCCTACTACATCTCTCTCTCTCTCTCACACACACACACACACACACACACACACACACTTTGGTATGGGCTGGTATTGCTATTATGTCTTCTAGACATCAGATGCAGGAAAAAATTAGGTGTCATAATTTTAGATACCTACTCCCTCTGTTTTATTTGTATCTGCTTCATGTGGTTTCAATTCTCTGTCCCTATCCCATCTTGTATAGGAATACTTTTCCTGGTATAGGTTACTTCACTCTGGCGGGGAGGGAGGCCAAAAGCTGTGTAGGCTGTGTCCGCACTAGGAGCACTTTGCCAGTATAGAATACCAGTATGGCCATACTGTCAAAGCTTTCCAAATGTAGACCTGTCCTTACTAAACAAACATTTAATGCACACACAAGCATTATAAATACTATTTAGAAAACTTAACTTTTAAAAAAAAACTATTAGATAGCAGATCTACTGGTCCTTCTCCCTATTCAGACTCGCCCACTTTGTGGCTATTGCATATATTTAAATGAAAGATTTCAACATACATATTATATATACACACACACACACACACATACACACACACTTTAGTACATACATATTAACATGTTCCACTCTGTTCTTCTTTCAGAGATGATTTCTCCGTTTCTGTAGCATGTCCATAATATTTAGTGAGTGTTCCCTGGAACTTTCAGAGCTTGAGAAGAACGGCAGCATCTCTATTGTTTTTTAAACACAGAGCCTAATCAGCAAGCAGAAATCTGCAGATCCTTACAGCTAACAGCATTCCAGCCCTTGGGTTAATAGGTCTTCTCGATTTCTGGTGAGATAGGAAATCTGTAGCCTGTATCCAGTATAGTACAGGTACTGGGACCTAGCTGTGCAGCGGACACATCTTTTGGTCCTGCGCTGATCAGCTACTGTGTCCACAGGGCTGTCTTTAACTCTTATTTTAAGGCCTTTCTCCCCGAGTCCTCCAAGCTTTAATTATCTCAGATGTTTAATGTGTGGAACCCACAGAACTGTTTGCCCTTATTGAAAACTTCTCAAACAGTTTCAGAAACTGTGGCAGTGTCTTAATGGGACCTTGCTAGCTGAAGCACATTGTTAGCTGTTGTTGAGCCTAGTTCAATTTATCTGAAATGAAAACACTGACCTAGCAATGACATATTTCAATTCCCTAAATAAAATGGATTGCTTTAGGGTGGATATCTTCCCCACCATCAATAAATGTAATTGAAGATCATTAAAGATGATCAACAGTCTAACTCACACACAAAAAATATTAAATTGATCATTGGAATTTCTAAATATAATAGATGACAACTTCCTAATTCAAATAGTGTTGCAGCCAGCATGGGGGGATTCTATATTAGACCTTGTTCTACCAAATAAAGAAGAACTGATCATAGAATTGGGTACAAGTGATCATGACTTGATCAAATTAATACTGTACACGCAGAATAAAGTCCAGAACAGTAATATATATATTCGGTGTTTTAATAGGACCAATTTCACAAAGCTGAAAACAATTATGAGGCAAGCCAGCTGGGAGGAAGAATTAAATCAGAAAAATGTGAATGACAGTTGTGAATTATTTAAGAAAACCTTACTAGATACCCCAAAATCCACAATCCCATAATTGAGGAAGGCGGATGTGCTGGTTAAAAGAGTGATTAAAAAGTGAAGATAGATGTACAAAATAAATAATATATAAAAAAATGGAAGAAAGGGAAAGTTGATAGTAATGAAGTAAAGCAGAAGTTAGAAACTGTTGAAAAATGATAAGGGAAGCCAAGGGATACAAGGAGAAATCTATGGCCAGCAGAGTTAAGGACAATGAGAAAGAGTTGTTTAAATATAATAGGAACAAAAAGAATCCTGACATATGGAAATAGTAGAAAAGGCAGAAGTGTTCAATAGATATTTCTGTTCTGCATTTAGGAAAAAAAGATAGTATAGTCTCATTATATGGTGACAGTACACTCTTTCCATTCCACTAATATTTCTGGAGAATGTTAACAGAAGCTACTAAAGTTAAACATTTTTAAATCAGCAGGTCCAGATAACTTGGAGCCAAGAGTTTTAAAAGAACTGGAACAAGGGCTTTCTGGATAATTAATGCTGATTTTTAATAAGTCTTGGAACACTGGGGAAGTTCCAGAAGACTGGAAGAAAGATAATGTTGGGCCAATTTTTTAAAAAGGGTAAACATTATGACCTGGGTAATTATAGGCCTGTCAACCTGACATTAATCCTGGGCAAGATAATGGAGTGGCTGATACAGGAGTCGATTAAATAAAGACAGGATGTTTTTTCTAAAAGATAAGCTCTAGAAAGTTCTTGATGGAAGTTATATGGCCTGTGTTATACAGGAGCTCAGACTAGATGATCATAATGGTCCCTTCTGGCCTTAGAATCTATGAATGGACTTCAAACAATTTAAGGATACTTCAAAGTCAGAAAAAAGAAGTGCTTGTCCACAACAGGAGAAATCAATGAAAGAAATTCCCCATATTTGTGTAGCAACTATGGCTCTAAAATTATGAGTTATTACTATTTAAAAATTGCCCAGAGATCAAGGCCTTTTTAGAAAAGGTAGAATGGAGGGCTAAAAGAATAAAAGCCCAAAGTCTAATGGCTAGATTTCTTCAAAAGTCTGACGAAACTAGAGTTGTTGTTGCTTTTTGCAAGCGTGTAAGCTGGTACAGCTAAAAAAAATATTTCCCATTTTTCCCTTTAATCATATTAAATTAATATCAAACACTGATATTATATGATGTGTCAGGTACAGTAATAAAATAGGGAACTTGATGGACTCTAATATTGTAATTAAAATGAGTGTAAAAGGGAAGTTAGTTATAAATGACAGATTTGGGCAAAATATTGTAAATTTTAATGACAAGGTTTACCTCATGGGCACCCCTGTAAGGAAAGAAAAGGGGTTGCATTCATATTGATTTTTTTTAGTTTAAGTGATAAAGTGAAGAAATAAGGCTAATGTTTCCAATTGAGCATGCTTATGGTATCCAGTTAACAAAATACACCTGTGCTAAAAAAGGCAGTAAAAAAGGAACCGAAACCAAATATTGTGTTTATAAGGACACTTGACCACAGAGTGGAATAATCAGAAAAGTAACTGTTTGATTAATAATGCAGAGACTCAGTTCAGGCATACTCACCAAAGTCCTACCATTGTTGTTAAAACAAGCAAAACAGAAATGGAAGATTTATACAGCTGTTCTGGACTGCTAGACTGTATAATGGATTGTTAAAACAAGTTTAAAGAGCATCAACAAATATGGACTGACTTCATATAAATTATATAAACTTTAACTAGACATTTCAGCAGCTAGCAGAATGTTGATGGAGAAACTAAAACTTGAGCAAGTTTAATGGCAAAGTTGGCCAAGGGATACACTGCAAGGGGCCAATGGAAAGCGACTTATAGCGGTAAGTTGCTAACTAGAGCAACCCAATTGGTATTCAAGGTATGTACCAAGATGGCTGTACCAACAGTTCTGACCTAATTTGTCTTACACAAGCTGGCATGACAACATGTGTTGCACAAAGAGACTGGAAACTTCCAGTCCCAGTTGCATAAACTCAAAATCTGATATCTCATTCCCTGATTGGATGATGAGAGAAGACATCTCTCGTTTTTGTTTGGATTTGTCAAGTCTTCAGAAGAAGTATGGGTACTATTTGTGCCACTGTACATTTTCTATGTCAAATCCTGTATGCCAATAAATTTAGAGGAGAAGAATTAACTCCTTGATTGTATTCATTGTGTGAACCACCTGCATTTACATCAAATCTCAAATGGTTTTACCAGGTTTGTCAATGACATTTGTCATTCAATGCCAGCAACTATAATATTCCCTTTCAAAAAAATGATAATATTAGTAGACAAGCTATCTTTTCACTTGCTTCCAAAGGTTCAGCTAAGGTGAGGGTGATAGAGGAGAAGAGAGGCAGAGCAATTCTAATAGGTACAGTATTATGCATACACTGAAGGAAAGTTTAAAATGATACCTGTATAGCCTTCTCTCAGATATCAGTCCACTGTCTTGGGAACATGTTGTGTGTGAAGTTCATACAGAAACCATTAAATGTTAGACTGTGCTATGAACAATAGAAACACTGAATAGGATTTCCATGAGTCTCCTCAAAAGTATCTTTGGCTTGAAGGCAACAGGTCAGGTATACAGGAAAGCCAAATATAAGTGAGATGGCAGGAATACCCTACCAGCCAGAGAGACCTGCAAATCTTTTATTTGAGCATTTCTATTCTATTCAAATTCATAGTGCCCATGACTGTGTTATGCTACATTTGGTGTTTTCTCCACTCTAGATGTAGAATTGAGATTGTGTATTACGTGCATTTGAACCACAGACAGTGGAACGACAGAAATGTGTCAGACAAGGTGTTTGAGGTAATATCTTTTATTGGACCAAGTTCTGTTGGTGAAAGAGACAAGCTTGTCTCTTTCACCAACAGAAGTTGTTCCTATAAAAGATATTACTTCACCCTCCTTGTCACTCTAATAACCTGGGACCAACACAGCTACAACAGCACTGCAAACAAAACAAAACAAAAAAGAAAGAATGGGGGGGGGGGGGGGAGGAATAAGGCTGTCTATTATATATCACAAATAAGTTTATGAGTGAAACCCTAACCCCAACAAAATCAATGGCAAATCTCTCATTGACTTTAATAGGCTAGGATTTCAATGTATATATCTAGTTACCCTAGCCCCCCAAAAGAAGTGAATTAGTCCTGCTTTGGTATCTTTAACCACATAAAGTTGGTTATAAACAGATTCATTGTAATCATCGGTAATGTCTATTGTCTTAAGAAAATTAAGCATAAATGATATTTTTAAAAGGCTAAATATGTGAGATATAATAAATACATCTTGTAAACTGGACTGAGAGAGGGTTCACAGAATGGCATGAAAACAGAGATCAGAAAGGCTTTCAAAGCTCTGCTCTTACTGTTATTAAAGAAAATACCTAGATAAGAAATAAATAAGAAAAAAGCCTTATCCTGTTGTGACTGAACAGGTGAAGCTACAATCAATGGTAAAGCTACAATTGATTACAATGGGTATATGATTGGGATGTAAAATATCAGTAGGAAAGTTAAGGAAAGGAAAAGTTAAAAGGAAAGGAAATTTTAAAAAAATGTTTACACTTAGGAATATTCACAGATCTTGATAGATTTCCTTAGAGGAAAATTCTGAGTATCTGAGGCACCCTCGTTGTGATAAGTATAAATATTAAATTGTTGACAAATATATGATGGAAAATACTTTTCTTATAGACAGAACATAGATTACTTTTCTTTTCCAACTAAATCGAAGCATTTTGATTCATTTGTCTGTGTTGCCATGTAAGTAATCTTCTAGAAGTCCTGTGGGCCATATCTCCAGACGGTGGACATTGGCATAGATCCATTAGCTGGATCTGGTCTTGTATGTTTTTTTCCTCTGTAGATAATTTTAGACCAGAAGCAAGAGCCTCGTATTCTCCAAATGTTCTATTAGTTTTTTTCCTTTCATTCTGGAAATGAATTAACACAATTTGCTCCTGAGATTTGCTCTCATGTTCCTCTCTGCTTTTTCTGTGGAAAGTCGTTTCAGAGGAGATTGCTTAGATTCTATTCCACGATAAAGTTATTTTCCTGCAGTGCACCCAATATTGCCTAAGAATGCTTGAATGCCTGGCTCCAGTTTTCTCTTCAAAATAAAAAACATCAACCAATATTATTGTGTGTCAACATGTAATCTTTTTTCCAGATTTGGCTTGCTTTTTGGTTTGTTTTTTGGTTCATTCTTGACAATGAATAGTATATACACACATTTTCCATTATAATTCTTAGTTTCTGGCTATATTTACAGTGGTTTGTCCTGCCTCATTTCATAATATTGATTTCAGAAGATGCAATTCTAAAGGGTTCTGAAGGTCAGATGTTATTAGGCATGCAAGTGTACAATTTGCAGTTAAAGTGCTCTCTCTATCGCTGACTAGATATTAATCCCCGGTTTATTGCCAGTATCTGAGGGTCTTGGAGAGACAAAACCTTTGCACTTTCATCCAATAATTTATATACAGTATAACTGAATTGAACATGGTAAAGGAAAACATGGCTAATAAATTACTTACAATTTTGCTAGTGAAAATTCTACCCCAATCCTTTTATCTAGTATCATCAGGAAACCTCGTCTAACTCATAGCACGTATATTAGAGACACTGTGTGTGGTAATAAATAAAGGCCAGATCCAACAGCAACATGTAACATTGTTGTAAAAAAAATATTCTTCAAAAATTTTTTTCCACCAACCCAATTTACTTGGCTACATTTTTCTATATACAAAGCAAGAAATAAAACCAGCAAAGACATACAAGTTATCCTGGAATAATTTAATACCTGATGAAGAACAGTTTCCAACTTTGTTTGCTGTGATTGGGTGCACAAATCCAAGACTGGACAACAAGGTGTTAAAGAGCTATTCTGGGCTCAGCTCCACCACACCACACCTGCAAGGCATGCAGAGGCTGAAGGAGGAGCTGGAGGGGAGTAGCACTTGTTGGCAGACCAGGGGAGAAAACAGATCTTCAGCCCTCAGCTCCTGAGGAAAAGGTTGCCTGAAGGTCCCTTCCTGAGGGAAGGGAGGTCCAGATTCTGATGCACCCTCAGGGGGAATCATTCCCCTCTATTTCTTATTAACTCAGTTTATTTGTGTTAATTCCCTTTGCTTTTTGTTCATGGACTACTCTGGAAGGGAAGAAACTTCAAAGTGACCTGGCTGGAGGAAGAGGCAGGTCACCACAGAGGTGGAGCTACCTTGGTGGGAGAGAGCTGCTACGCCATACCTGGCCACAAGGAGGGGCCAGCAGTGAACTGACCCCTTCACAATGCACATATAGGCATGTTGCAATATTGTCAAATCTTTAGTTCTATATGAGGCATATTTTAAACACTGAACAAAAAGAAATATGGTTAAAAGCATCTAAGAATGAAATTTAGAAACTCACTTTGTATTGAGTATAAAAACCCAGCTTTATATTTCAATGGTATGGTAACAGACTTCTTAAAAATTTAAGACATCCAGTAATTATCCATTACTTAAACTGAACATTAACAATAAGAGAAAAGGAGACCAACTGTTGCCTTCAGTGTGTCATGACTAGTACATACATTATTATTATTCAGCACTGTCTCTAGTTGAGTTCATTTATGTCTCCTCAAAGCTTGACAGAGACTGACTTTAAATTATTCCTGACAAATAACCACCATGTCAGTATCAAAACAATTGTGCACATTTCTTCTGAGAAAAAGCACTAAATTAGCCTCTAGAAGGAAAGGGACTCTTCATCAAAAAGACAATAGTAGAAGACAATATGCAGTATACTCATCAGCCCTTTTTATACTTCAGGAGAAGAGGAAAGGAGACAAACAGTGCAAAGCTTTGGATATTAAATTCCTAAAACTTCTCCACCTCCATCATGTTTCTTTCATTATGTCTCATCATTTTACAGTGATCAAATTCTCTGAATAATGCTATAAGAATAAAAACCATGTCAATATTAGAACAAATCATGAATAAACCAGTTCTGTAGAGAACTGTTTTGAAGATCTATTGGAAAAGAGAAACTATTGTTGCTGGAAAATAATTCTTAGAATACAATCTCTGTATCTGGTAATGGATGAGTTTTGTATTGTACAGTACAGTGTTTAATGACTAATCAAAACACAGCCTGGAAATCAAACAATGCCAATACTTCCAAAAACACTGTGAGCCATTTTAAAAAAAAAAAGTTTCAGATCCCCATGCAATTGCACACCTGCATTTGAGTACACAATTAACTGTTCAGTAAATAGCCCATTTACTTATTTTGTCTTAAAAGAACTATTTCCCTGTAATGACACAAAGCCCTACAGCAAAATATAGTTTTCTACAGTATAGCATTTGTAAACGATTATCTACTTTAGACCTCTGTTTGGTAACTGTTGATATATATCGATACCTTGGGAGCCAAGGTAAAACAGCTTTTGATCCAAGTATTCTAGAGAGGGCAGAGTATATATCAGACATTTACAGAATTATGTGCTTCAGCTGATGCAATGTAGATTAAAGGTAAAAAGGTTAAAACCTGAATAGTTTCTGTTAAAACAACTTGCTCCTAGTTATAATCCTAGGGTGTTCTTTCCAAAATATCCCTTTGTTCTGTATCTTCCAGATTAAATAATTAAATAAACCATGTCCTGCATGACCAGCCATAGAACTCCCTGAATTAATTCCTGTTTAAACTACAGCATCGCTTTGAAGCTATGTCTACTCTAGTGACTGTACATGCCTATGTGTGTTATTGTGCCATAACCCCTCTATTGTCCACATCTGAACCGCTGAAGCCCATGCATGAAGGAGCACAGTGAAAAGGGTAGCATGCATGAGGGGTGTGGGTATGTACATGTGACATGGTCAGATAGCCATGGTATGGTACAGTGTGGATGATGGAAAGGTCGTATATCAGATCAAAAATTTCAGTAGTGACTCAGCCCCATTTCCACAATGCATAGAATCCTTTCCTGCCTGATCCTTACCCAATGTATAAAGGTCCCTGGCCTCCAATTGTCAGAGCAAGAGAAAAAAACCACACTCCCTTCCCCAAACTTCCTGTAAAAACTCCCCTATTTGCTGTATCTTGTTCATCTGCTCCCAAATTCGCTTTTCAGCTGCTTTACATAGCCAGCCTACCTGAGTCGGCCCCAACCCAGTTGCTAACAGGGAGGGGGTCACTTGACCAGAGAGAACACACACAGAGCCTGATCAAAGGTCTGATCAGGCCAAAGAGCTCCTCCACATGGCCCTTGCCATAAACAGTAACACACCAACCACATAACCTTCACAGACAGACACCAGCCACAGACACACATGCAGTAGTCAAATCCCTTTCTCCAAGCATAGGATCCACAGTTGTTCTTCCAAAAAGTCCTGTTTGCTACCTCCTTTCCTAGATAGACTGCAGCCCAATTAAAACATGTTGAATCAGACAAAGCTGTTAACACAATAGAGCAACAAAGGATTGTGCCTAAACTATAGCCACATTTTCAATTTTTAGATGTCCTAATTTATACACCCATCCAGTAAGACCTATTTTCAGAAATGATGATCATCTACAACTCCTGCTGAAAACCAGGTTCTGGGTTTCTGAAGTACTGAACAGTCAGCAGTCAGCTAGAGATCAATCTTGAAAATTTGCTTGAGCACTTGCTCCAGGCATTTCTCTTAGCACGGCCTTTAATTACTTTCTGAACAACAGGAATGCTGAAACTATATGAAAAGCAATAACAAGGCCGGATCTTCAACTGGTGTAAACAGCTGTATCTCCATTAGCTTCAGGAAGTAGGCTGATTTACACCAGATGAGGATCTGACTCACATATATAGTTCACTGGAAATAAGTTTCTCATAAACAAAGAGCAACAAGTATGTAAAAATCTGTCTTCCTCCCCTACTTCCTACAGATCACTTAGGATTTGATCCTGCAAGTTTCTGGGCACCCTCAAGTCCCCTCTGACTCCAATGGGAATCAAGGTTGCTTAGTGCCTCACAGGAATGTTTAGCTCATTGCTAGATAAAGCCCTTAGGAAATGTGTATTTGATTGTATCTTACTCCCCACCTTATGGCTCATCCTCTAAAAGGTCATATTTTTCCCCCCCTTCAAGCAAATGACAGTGCTACAGCATACTGGATAGTCAGCAGACCCTGGAAAAATTGCTTTATGTATGAAAAACCCAACTTGCACATCTTTGATTCTAGGTGGGTCAGTTTGGTTACTGGGTGTACCCAGGTGAGTAGGGAAATTTATTCTGTCCCACTGTATTCTTTACATTCCATTAGTTTACAGTTTGTTATTCAGTCTCAGTTAAAAGTGATGCATGAGGGTCATATCCACAGTCCTTTTCAATCCCAATGATGTTATATCATACCAAAGGTTACAGTCACTAAGTACCTATAATTGAAGTGGAAATCAAATTACATATACTGGCAATCTGCATAGGAAATATTGATGGGGTCCCATCAAACCAAATTTCTTGCCTTGTGGAAAACCACCTTCCTGTGTCTTACACTAGGGAGATGACCCCAGCTGACAAAGAGACACCCGGCACTGAATAATCAGAAAGCATCAGATCTAAGGTCATTAATCTTTACAAATTCTGCAGAGAAGACTGAAATCTGAAAGTACACTTGAAAATGAATAGGCAGGCTCTTCATATCTAAAAAGGTCAATGTGACACTCCTGCGTCACCTATTTTCTTACTGTTTTCCATTGTCCATGTCAGTGCCACTTGTACACTGAATAGTCTAAAGCCAACAAAATGATCTTGAGCAATTTCAGCAACTTAATAGTAAGTCCCAGCTCATTTTTAAAAGATAATTCTGAAATAACATGCACATGTGAAAGGTAATTCATTTTTCTAACTGTTCAATGCTTTTAAGGATGCAGCCATGCCAAACACATTAGATTATGGAATTAGTGAACTTTTGCAGTAAATTATACCAGCTCCGAATAAAAAGCCATTCTGATATTGGGATGACTAACATAACTTTCCACCCTATTTGTGAGCTAACGTAAAAAAATCTACATTTAAATAGATATGTTTTCTAAAGACTGGAACATAAACCTGTACCTTGCAGATTTTTCTTTTACTGGAAGGTGACTGTAAATTAGATCTCTTTCAATTACAGATATGTTCTCTATTTCATTCTGTAGACAGATACGGTGGCCTTATTTCATGTTCCCATATTAAAATACACAAAGAAAATTGATATGCTAATTTATATAATGGAAAAAGCAGGCAATATTTTATATATTATTGTGATCTACTTGGGATGAACTTGAAGTGTAGAATGCTATTTTATAATAAAGTACTTAAAATGCTAATTAATACGGTGATAGTTTAAATAAAGTGTGCTAAGTGCAACCATTGCACATTTAAATTAAATGGAAAGTGATAAATATTGTAAGTTAAATAAATACTAATTAATTGTTAAGAACCTTCTTTATGTCAAATATCATATCTTAAGACAAAAATAAATGTTTTTCATAAACAATTAAACTAAAATTTTACAAGGTGTGCTTTGTTTAGCTATTGGTGCAAACCCTCACTGCCTGGGGGGCATGAGGTTAAAATTTCAGTCACCCAAGAAGTGCATTACCAGTCAAGTAATGTGCAGCTTGACACATTATTAGTGTACATTGAAACAATTATTAGAGAGTTTGGAGCATTAAAAATTTATAGATTCAGACACATGCACAAATATGCAGAGGGTGCATTTTGTGCATGAAAATTCTATTACACCTCTACCCCGATATAACGCTGTCCTCGGGAGCCAAAAAATCTTACTGTGTTATAGGTGAAACCGTGTTATATCGAACTTGCTTTGATCCACCAGAACATGCAGCCCCGCCCGCCCGGAGCGCTGCTTTACTGCAGTATATCCGAATTCTTGTTATATCAGGTTGCGTTATATCGGGGTAGAGGTGTACTTTGTATAATGAAGAACTTCAATTAATTTGTACACCAGCAAGGGCCCTACTTCAAAGTACTTAAGCACGTGCTTAAATTTAAGCAAGTGCTGAAGTCTCAGCAACTTCAGTGGGACTTCAGCGGGACTTCAGCACTTGCTTGTCCATTGCTGAATAGGGATGGATTTAAATGTACTCATAGTTAAGCACATGCTTAAGCATTTTGCTGAATCAGGGCCTAGGTGCCTGAATCTCAAAACAGTTTTGCACTCCTATAGAGTTACTCCTAATTTATATCAGTGTAAATGAGATTAGAAGAAAGTTCACGGCCTGTTGCTTCTATTGTAAACCTCTTCACTTTTTATCTCAGAGAGGTGGGCTCTTTGGACACACAATCCCATACAATTACAAGTATTACACTTAAAAATGCATTGAATCTTCCTTTGTGATGTCTCAGTTTTTGACTTGTGAGCCCATGCAACTAAACTATTACACTTTTTCATTTTCACTAAGTGTAATGGTTTTCTAGCACTTGGATACTGTACAAAGTATGTCTGAACTGACATTTCTACTTACCTAGTATGGTCTATAAAAATCAATGAGCCTGTTTCTTACATTTCACAGTTGTGAATTAGAATACAAGGTGTATACAAGTTGGGTGTAAACTGCTACAATTCTAATTTGGTAATAATTTACACCCACTTTTCACAGAAATAAGTCACTACACATCATATAAGGCAATGGAGAATCAGGCCAGTGAATGATATACAGAAAGGTGAAAAAATACTCACCAACTTACAACATGAAATTCAGATTAATAAGAATGATCACTGTCAACCAAGAACCTTCATCTTTTGCTATTGATTATGTACACTTTTAAAATTATTTAGATTTTATTTTAAAAAAAAAAATTAGAGCAGGTCCTGATTTTGGCTCACAATGTTTGGATATTTAATCATTATTGGCAAGCTGAACTCAATATCATGTTCTGCATTTTACATTCTGTATTCCAAGTTTTAAAACCTGAATTACATTAACAATAAAAGGGGGGGATTAAGCCCTGATACTTTTAACTTTTTCAGAGAAACTGTATGAACATAAGAAATTCACATTAATTGAATTATATTTTAATGGTACAAATCCTTCTTTTAAGTTCTCATCACTAGTCCACCAGATGCCAGAAGGATAACATAAATTAGCGAGTTACCTAGACATGCTGAAAAAATAAACAAATGCTTTCCCGACAAAACTGTCATCAAAAGCTTTAATCACTGAAATCATAATTAGAACACTGGAACCTTAACAGAGCATGAGGTAATGATTCATTAGTTTAAAGAGCTCTACAGAAGTGTATGTCCCACATAATCATATTTATTTTCTTGTCTTCACTGAGTTTTAATTATTCACAGGTTGGGATTGATCATGGCTTCTAAGTACTCATTTGGCACTATGCAGGATACCTTCCTGCTGCATTTTTCTTGATCTTCTCTTCAGTCATTTATATTCTCATGTTAATGATGCTGTATGTTTAAGCAGTTAATAAAGCTCATTTATCTTTTACACTACATGCCATTGCTAAGTTGTTTTGTAGTTCAGGTGTTTCCTCCATCCCTTTAATCTGTTTTCCTGTGTTTATTTCCCCTGTGTATGTGTTCCAGTATATCATTATGGGCAATCTAGTTGATTGACTTTGGTTTTGTTAATTCCGTGAAGTGCAGAAAAGGAGGGAAATAATATACCAAACTCCTCTGGTTCATCAGGTCCACTGGACAATTAAAACAGTCAGAAGAGCCTATGACCAGTAAAGATTGTTCAGTATAAGAGGTCCTTGATGAGCCCTCAATATGAGCCCTCAATATATCAAAAAATGGGGGCTGCTGGAAGCGGCACAGGCCGAGGGACGTACTGGCCGCCGCTTCTAGCAGCTCCCATTGGCCTGGAGCAGCGAACCGCGGCCAGTGGGAGCCGCAATCGGCCGGACCTGCGGACGCGGCAGGTAAACAAACCGGCCCAGCCCACCAGGGGCTTTCCCTACACAAGCGGCGGCCCCAGTTTGAGAAACACTGAGCTAGATAGATTTATCTAATTTATGACAAAAGCAATATGCAAAGTGTAGTTTCTCAGTAAATGCTCCATGGTGCTCTTCAAATAGTGTCTCTTCTCCAATCCAGAATGAGATATGGGACATACCATGTTAACTGTATGATTCCTCTGGAGATATTTCCCTTCAGGCGACTATTCTTAAATTCTACTAAAGCTTAACACAGGTTGGAAAATAATAGTTTTGAATGAGATGTTTGAATGGCCTACCGAATGGACTTGTGTCCTCTATTAGCATCATATGTTGAGATTTCATGTTCTTACTTCACTAGCTATTTTTAGAATGTTAGAGTAAAGGAGTCTAAGGCCTGGTCTACACTAGGAGGTTATGTCGAATTTAGCAGCGTTAATTCGAATTAACCCTGCACCCGTCCACACAACGAAGCTATTTATTTCGACATAGAGGTCTCTTTAAATCAATTTCTGTACTCCTCCCCGACGAGGGGAGTAGCGCTAAATTCGACATGGCCATGTCGAATTAGGGTAGGTGTGGATGTAATTCGACGCTAATAGCTCCGGGAGCTATCCCACAGTGCACCACTCTGTTGACGCTCTGGACAGCAGTCCGAGCTCGGATGCTCTGACCAGCCACACAGGAAAAGCCCCGGGAAAATTTGAATTCCTTTTCCTGTCTGGCCAGTTTGAATCTCATTTCCTGTTTGGACATCGTGGCGAGCTCAGCAGCACTGGCAACGATGCAGAGCTCTCCAGCAGAGGTGACCATGCAATCGCAGAATAGAAAGAGGGCCCCAGCATGGACTGATCGGGAAGTCTTGGATCTGATCGCTGTGTGGGGCGATGAGTCCGTGCTTTCGGAGCTGCGATCGAAAAAACGGAATGCGAAGATCTACGAGAAGATCTCCAAAGCCATGACGGAGAGAGGATACAGCCAGGATGCAACGCAGTCCTGCGTGAAAATCAAGGAGCTGAGACAAGGGTACCAGAAGACCAAAGAGTCAAATGGACGCTCCGGATCCCAGCCCCAGTCATGCCGTTTCTACGAGGCACTGTATTCCATTCTAGGTGCGGCCACCACCACTACCCCACCACTGTCCGTGGACGCTGACGATGGGGTATTGTCGACGGCCGCCTCCTTGGAGATGTTCGCAGATGGGGAAGATGAGGAAGGAAAAGGAGGACGAGGCAGTCGACAGCGGTTTCAACGCTGATTTCCCCGACAGCCAGGATCTCTTCATCACCCTCATGGAGATCCCCTACCAACCCTCCCAAGGCAGTAACCCAGACTGTGAATCAGGAGAAACATCAGTAGGTAAGTGTTTTAAACATTTATTTTGAACAGAATAGGAATGGTATCTTAACAATGGGTTTTTCATGATTAGTTTGCCCTAGGCGCTTTAGTTTCTAGTCCTTGCCAGTGCAGCTACTGGAAAATTCTGTCAATATGTCCGGGGATAGAGCAGAAATCCTCCTGGGACATCTCCATGAAGGTCTCCTGGAGGTATTGTGAAAGCCTTTGCATCAGGTTCCTGGGGAGAGCGGCCCTATTGCGTCCTCCATGGTAGGAAACTTTTCCGCGCCAGGCTAGCAGCAAGTACTCCGGGATCATTGCCTCGCAAAGCATGGCAGCATACGGCCCTGGTGCTTGCTGGCATTCACGCAGCATGCGGTCTTTCTCTGTCTCCGAAAGCCTCATCAGAGTGATATCACTCATGGCGACCTGCTTTGAATTAGGGGAATGTTAGTATTGGGACTGATTGCCTGTTCCTTTACATAACTGTAACTGGCCATTTACAGCCACGCGGTGGAGGCGTGACAGGGGCAGCATGCAGGGATCTTTCCCGGGGACAACCGCGAGGGGGGTGGGACAGGGGCAGAGTTCATGCTGGCTGGATTGCCGGCAGCAGGAACTGGCCAACGCTAGGAGCATTGCTTGGAACGTGAAAGGAGGGCACTGCTATAAATTAAGCTTTAAGCAGCCAAAAGTCTACGGCTTACCATGTCCGCCTGCTAGCCGAATTCCGTTGTCCGGCCCCGCTTGTGTGATCTGTACAGCAAGACCCCAGGCACTCAATGGGAAGGCCGAAAATTCGACCTTGTACTGAGTGCGCATGTGATAGGTGTTGTGCATGGTCTTGTTCACAGAGAAAGACTATATTCATTGTTCGCAAAACTGTATCTTTCTGAGGAATTCACTCCCTTTTTCCCATCCCACAGCTGCGAGTGTCTCCCAAGCTACCCCGGCATCCCCCTCCCAGAGGCTGGCGCAGATCAGGCGACGAAAGAGAAGGACACGGGACGAGATGTTCTCAGAACTTATGGGCTGCTCCCGAGCCGAGGCGGCCCAGCAGCCACAGTGGAGGGAGAACATGTCACAATACCAGCGATCACACTGCGAACGGGAGGACAGGTGGTGGCAGGAAGACCAGTAAGCGACTCAAACGCTGCTTGGACTAATGAGGGAGCAAACGGACACGCTCCGGCGCCTTGTAGATGTTCTGCAGGACGGGAGGCAGGAGGACAGAGCCCCGCTGCATTCTATCTCTAACCGCCCTCCCCCACCACAAAGTCCCATCCCCCCCTCACCCAAAGTCCCAAGAAGGAGGGGCGGCAGGGGCCGTGAAAACAGTCACTCCACCCCTGCAGACTGCCCAAGTAACAGAAGGCTCTCATTCCCAAAGATTTGATAAGTCCTTTCCTTCACTCCAAAAGCACCTCACCCAAGCCCCCGTCCCAGTTTCATCCTCTAACTGTAGTTGTTAATAAAAAATACGTTTCTGTTAATTACTGTTTCCGTCATGTTCTTTTAGAGGACAGTGTGTTTGAAGGGGGGGAAGGGGCTTGGTAATTGGAGAGGACAGTCACCTTTACCAGGGTACAGACACGGGGGCAGGTTCAGCAGAAGGTCACACACACATTGCAGTCACTAGGCACCCTGGTCAGTCTGGGAGGTGGTTTTCATGTTCTGTGGGGGGGGGGGCTATGTGAGTTTGTGGCGGGGGAGGGCGGTTACAGATCTTATGCAGCGGTCCTCAGCCTGGATGACAGAGCCACACAGCAGGGGATCTGTAACCGCCCTCCCCCACCACAAAGTCACATAGCCCCCACACACAGAGTCCCGAAAAGGAGGGGTGGCAGGTTCCGTTGAAACAACCAGTCCACCACTGTGGACCACTCTAGGAGCAGGAGGCTGTCATTCCTCGAGTTTAGAAGCGTCCTTTCCATCACTACACCCACTCCCCACCACAGTCTGCGTCCCAGTTTCAACACTTTACCACAAAATCCTTAATAAAGAAAACGGTGTTAATGAACAAAGTTTCATTTATTTTATTTTTAAAGGTGTGTTGGAAGGGGGGGAAGGGGGTTGGTAACTGGAGAGGATAGTCAACATTAACTGGGTAAAGAAACGGGGGCAGGTTCAGCTTCTGAATAAACAAACTTAATAGCCACAGGTTACCCTGCTCACTCTGGAACCTAGCTTTCAAAGCTTCCCGGATGCACAGCGCGTCCCACTGGGCTCTTCTAATCGCCCGGCTGTCTGGCTGGGCATAATCAGCAGCCAGGCGATTTGCCTCAACCTCCCACCCCGCCATAAACGTCTCCCCCGTGCTCTCACAGAGATTGTGGAGCACACAGCAAGCTGCAATAACAATGGGGATATTGGTTTCGCTGAGATCAGAGCGAGTCAGTAAGCTTCTCCAGCTCCCCTTCAGACATCCAAAAGCACACTCCACCACCATTCTGCACTTGCTCAGCCGGTAGTTGAAGAGTTCTTTTTCACTGTCCAGGGCGCCTGTATAGGGCTTCATGAGCCAGGGCATTAGCGGGTAGGCTGGGTTCCCGAGGATGACTATAGGCATCTCCACATCCCCAACAGTTATTTTGTGGTCTGGGAAGTAAATACCTTCCTGCAGCCATCTAAACAGACCAGAGTTCCTGAAAACGCGAGCATCATGAACCTTGCCCAGCCATCCAACGTTGATGTTGGTAAAACGTCCCCTATGGTCCACCAGTGCTTGCAGCACCATCGAAAAGTAGCCCTTTCGGTTAATGTACTGGCTGGCCTGGTGGGCCGGTCCCAGGATAGGGATGTGAGTTCCATCTATAGCCCCACCGCAGTTTGGGAATCCCATCGCAGCGAAGCCATCTATGATCACCTGCACGTTTCCCAGGGTCACTACCTTTGAGAGCAGTAGCTCAACTATTGCGTTGGCTACTTGCATCACAGCAACCCCCACGGTAGATTTGCCCACTCCACAGTGATTCGCGACTGACCGGTAGCTGTCTGGCATTGCAAGCTTCCAGAGGGCTATGGCCACTCGCTTCTGGACAGTCAGGGCTGCTCGCATCCGGGTGTCCTTGCGCTTCAGGGTAGGGGACAGCAACTCACAAAGTTCCAGGAAAGTTCCCTTACGCATCCTAAAGTTTCGCAGCCACTGTGATTCATCCCAGACTTGCAGCACTATGCGGTCCCACCAGTCCGTGCTTGTTTCCCAGGCCCAGAATCGCCGTTCCACAGCATCAACATGACCCATTGCCACCATGATGTCCACGGCGCGGGATCCCGTGCTTTGTGAGAGGTCTGTGCCCCTCTCAGACTTAATGTCCTCAGCGCGCTGCCGTAGCCTCCTCGCCCGATTTCTCAGCATCTGCCTCTGAAAAAGGTGGATGATAAGGTGCGAGGTGTTGACAATGGCCATAACTGCAGCGATGATCGCAGCAGGCTCCATGCTCGCAGTGCTGTGGCGTCCGCGCTGTCAATCACCAGAAAAGTGCGCGAACTGATTGCCTGCCGGCACTTTCACGGAGGGAGGGCGGGAGTGACGGTTGAATGACGACAGTTACCCAAAACCACCCTCGACACATTTTTTGCCCCAGCAGGCATTGGGGGCTCGACCCAGAATTCCAATGGTCAGCGGGGACTGCGGGAACTGTGGGATAGCTGCCCACAGTGCACCGCTTCCAATGTCGACGCTTGCCCCATTAGTGTGGACTCACAAAGTCGAATTACTGTCCTTAGTGTGGATACACACGTTCGACTTTGTAATATCGGTTCCACAAATTCGCTTTAAGTAAAATCGAACTACTCTCGTAGTGTAGACATACCCTAATTAGTCTGGAGGATGCAATTTGGCTACCATGTAATAGCAACAAGTTTGGATATCAGCCTAATAGTAAGTTCTTTTGCCTAAGCTTTCATGGGGAGCTGTACACCCAAGGGAGAAATCAGCCTGCATTGTAGTCAGTTTCTTGACCCTTAAGATCTTTATTAGAGCTGGCCAGAATCTCCCAGTTACACTTTGTGGCAAGTGTTGAGGTTCTGAAACTTGTTTTTGTTCCATGGAAGAATGAAAACAAAACCTTTTGTATGTTTTCATGAAACAAAATTGTGTCAAAAGGTCCATTTTCAAATTTGAAAGGTCAGGTTTCTGATTTGGAAGTTTCTGTCTGGTCAGAAGTCACCAGAGAGCTCTGCACCTCAGAACTTCCTATTGAAAACTTCTTTTAACTAGATACATCTCCACAAAACATTCTGGCTTTGGCAAAACATCATTTTGATGAACGGTATTTTCATCAAAATATGTTCAAACCAGATCTAGCGATTATCATTATTATTTGTATAACCATTTCACCTAGGAGCTCCACTCATGGACCAGAACCCCATTGTGCTAGGCACTATACAAACACAGAACAGGAAGTTTCTCCCTGTCCCAAGCAGCTTACAATCTAAGTATAAGACAAGAGACATCAGATGGATACAGACAGAGACAGAATAGCACAAGGAAACAATGAGACTGTATTGGTCAAGTTGATGCCAGTAGTCTCAGCACACCAGCAGCCTAACCAGGTCAAGTTTTTGTAGTCATCACAGAAAAGGAGAGTTTTAAGAAAGGTTTTGAAGGAGGATAATGAGATAGTTTTGGGGATGTTTATGGTGAGCTTCTCCCAAATGAATGTATCACAAGGTGGCAGTGGCCCTTAAGAGCGGTTGTAAATGGCTAGTAAAAGGATGCATCTTAGAAATGTTATGCTGAAAGAATAGGCAAGATTTAGACATATCCTGGACATGAAGACCTAGAGAGTATCAGGGGGTAGCCGTGTTAGTCTGTATCCACAAAAACAACAAGGAATCCGGTGGCACCTTAAAGACTAACAGATTTATTTGGGCATAAGCTTTCATGGGTCTGAAGAAGTGGTTTTTTACCCCCAAAAGTTTATGCCCAAATAAATCTGTTAGTCTTTAAGACCTAGAGAGAGGCCCAAGGCACAGATGTCACACAGGTTACAGGCCTGAGTGATAGGCAGGTCAGTGGTGTTGTCCACACTGATCAAGAAAGGAAGTAGCAAGGAGGGCTTAGGAGTCAGGGAAGATTAAGAGCTCTGTTTTGGCCATGATGACCTTGAACTGATGGCTAGACATCCATGAGAAGATGTCAGAGACAGGCTGGGACTTGACCATCTCCTTCTGTCCAAACTAGAGTAGAGGGGCAGATCTTGGAGTCCTCAACATAGACATAGAAGTTGAATTTGTGTTTGCAGAAGAGATTATCCAGAGCCAAGGTGGAGAGAGAGAGAGAGAGAGAGAGAGAGAGAGAGAGAGAGAGAGAGAGAGAGAGAGAGAGAGAAGGGGACCAAAGACAGAACCAAGTGGAACCCTATCAGAAAGTTGAAAGCTGAAGGAGCAATTAGCGAAATAGGAGAACTAGGAGAGGATAGAGTCATGGAGGACAAGTAACTGTCATGTATCTGTTAACATGTGTATAGTCTTATACCACTAATCATGGGTGCTAAAGAGCAATATGTTACATAAGCAAATGAAGAAGGGGTGTAATTTCTGGAAGACAGACAAGTGTCAGACAGAAGCCAATTCTGTGGAAGAACTGAAGTCAGATGTGACACCCAGAGCCCAGTCAGAGGCAACATATTATGCTTGACTGGGCAAGTTTACATCAAGAGACACAAACTCAAAATTGGCAAATACACCCATTTAGACACCCATCTAGCTAATCTGTGGAACAATTTTGGCAGTTTTAGCTTCTAACTGAGTGCAACTGATGCTGTAAATAAATGTACCTGCAACTTTAGGCCTGCATTTAATGGTGCAATGGTTGAGGCCCAGCTAAAACTCAGAATCTGAGTTTAAATATGGTTCACAAAATAAAATGTCCTTTTCTGAAATGGTAGTGTAGAGTGATGATTGTCCTCAAACTTCAAAAGCAACATTCATCCTAAACAGTTCTGAAAACTGCATCTTATTATTAATCATGTTTATTACAGCAGTTTCTATGGACCAGCTAAGTTTGGCCCCATTGTGCTAGGCACTGTACAAACAGAGTAATAGAAGGTCCCTGCTCCAAATTGCTTATAAGCTAAATAGACAACACAGACAGAGGTTATGGGAAAGGACTAAATACATTTTTCTCATGTTACCATATGATTCTAATCACTGCAGCATGTTACTGAAGTATTTGGTGCTATTGCTATACAATCATTTAGTACTTTTAAAAAGAGCTGGTGGAGCTAACAAATCAATTAATCTTTTCTAACTACTTGGGCACATGAAAAGTGGCCTTATTCATTAATTTGTTACAGTGTTCTTAAAAGGTATTCATCTACTGCATCACTTTCATAGATATGCCTGATCTCATTTTTCTTGCATCAGCTAATTTAGATATAATTAATTCAGTTGAAAAACTTCATAGAGTATCTTCTAAGATGATTAATTATATTTACTATAATGATGGGCAAGGCACAAATACCAGACAGTATAAAATGTAACTAATTTTTGGATACTAGGGCTTTAACTACATAGGGAGTTATTCTGGAATATCTACTCCTGGTTAGCACCATGTGTGGATCTTCTTATTTTGGAATAAGAGCATCACTAGATAGAGCAGAACAGTTATTCCTGATTAGCTCTAAATTCACATCCTACATTATTCCAGATTAACTTCCATGTGGAGACAAGCTGAGTGTGAGATCATAGAATCCTGGAAAAGATACAGATCTGAACTCAGCCTGTTTGCTTTTTTCCTTTTATTAGGAAGACAGCATGTTGCATTATTGTAATTTATATGGGATGCAAGTGAAAATGTTTCTAATCTTTTAGGGGAATTACAAATGCAATTTTATATAGAGATGAGCAGAACTAGACAAATTTAATTTAAGTAGTCAACAAACAAGCAGATGCAGCAAACAGCTCACTGCCTGCTCAGTTTCCACTTGCCATTTTCATTTCAAATACCGTATGTCAGCTGCTTTGTGGATCGATAACAGGTTTCTGAACCAAATGACCATACAGAGCACCTGAGTAATATTGCAGTGTGTTGAATTACACAAACAAAATAACAAGAACAAAAAAAATCCTTGAAATGAGCAAAGTTGAAAGTGAGCATTTTGAATTTTTCCTGGGTAGCTGATCCAATGTCATTCTGTTCACCCCAATTTATGGCAAGTATCATCCATAAAAGTGGGGAAATAAAATTAAAGAATACATTTTTCCTACCTGCCCAGGAAATGCTGTATTACTGGCTTTGAGAGAATCAAATAAAAAGAATTTAAAAATGTAGTTTCTTTTAATATGTATCCTTTCCCCTATTAAACTCTGATTGTCTTGTTATAGTTGCTCGACAGCTTCACTGTACTACAAAAAAGTGGAAATATTATGACCCCATGCATGCACATCAATGATCCACTGAAATGAACAGCTTCATATTCATAGCTTGAGACAATAAAATTCTGCTAGCTTCTGCTTTGTGGATGCTTGCACAAGGGCCACACATTGATTTCTGAACAATTTCACATCACAAAAGCCAGACAGTTTTTATCACTGACATTGGCACTAAAATTGTCCAAACACACTATTGTCCTGGCCCACAATGTATAAGGGTCTTTTAGATAAGTTGGTTGAGTAGAACTCTCAAAACACAATAATTTATTCAATTTACAAGCAGGTTCCTTTGCCACTCATTTAAGAGGCTTTCTTCATTGTCAAATAAACAAAAGAGAAAGCCAATGTATTGATATAAAAGGATTCTATTCACATTTACGCATATGGTTGGAGGGTTTCCCTATATCAGGTCAAATTCAAGGAGTTATAGAGTTACAGCGGTGATGAATTTGGTCCATTAGGCCAGATTCTATCTTAGGGAGATATCATGCACTGGAGGCATGAATGGAAGGTCCCCTTCCATATGCTGATCTCACCATTTCCTATACAGAAGGGGGGGGGGGAATAAGTTGTATCCTTGGCAACATTCCCATAAGCCATGTGGAAGGCTCTTCATAGGTTCAAGGATTGATGGTTTAGGGGTAGGGTTGTGGAAGATGCCTAATGTTAATCCACTGACCCTGCAAATTTGCCCATGGAAAGAAAACTATATTGCCTCCCCATACTGCCACTCCCTGCTGCAGAACCTCATTTAAGGGTAGCCCTGGGTCAGCCAGTGGTCAGAGAGGTCCCAACCAGGATTCAAATGGATGTGCGGCTCTAGGCTTATAACTGGTGTGGCAGCACAAGGCCTGCGCATAAACTGTTCTGTGTCCCTGCAGATCACAGTGGATTTACAGCATTTGGGGACCAAACCTTCATTTTCTTCTATGGAGAAGCCAAATCCAGATCACCCAACAGAATTCAAAGGAATTGTGTAGTTTCTTGACTCCTTCACATGTTAACAAGTGGACACACACTACAGTTATCAGTTATATCAAGGTAAATCTGCAGTGACTCTGACTTTGGTGGAGCTCATTTAGATTTTCCCTGATGCAAATGAGATCTGACTCTGGTTCACTGTATCTAAAGCAGTATATGTTGTAATTGTTCTCTCTCTTTCTAACAAAGAATTGTATAGTATTTACATGTCTCTTTGTGGTTTTGCTTGATTGTCCATATGGTCATTTAATTAATAACACCTATTTTTTCTACTTCTTTATCAATGACACGGTTTTACATTGATGCAGGAAGATAACAGTGAGCACTCTGGGACAAATTTTGGCCCACTCTTCCTACAGTACATGGATCAGAAAACCTGCTGTAAGAAATGCCATTGCTATAGTGCAGAACAGAAAATATCCACTCTAGTCAAGGCTTTCTAAACAGTAAAGAACCTTAAGTCCTAGAGTTCTCAGGGGACATAATGAGGCCTGGTCAAGGGCTCTGGAGCCACGCGCCAAAAATTAAATATTCAGTGGTCTTAGAATCATAGAAATGTAGGATTGGAAGGGACCTTGTTCGGTCATCTAGGCTCGTCCCCTGCACGGAGGCAGGACTAAGTATTATCTAGATCATCCCTAACAGGTGTTTGTCTAACCTGTTCTTAAAAACCTCTAGTGACAGAGATTCCTCAACTTCCCTAGGTAATTTGTTCCAGTGCTTAACTACCCTTAGTTTTTCCCAATGTCTAACCTAAACCTCCCTTGATGCAATTTAAGCCCATTGCTTCTTGTCCTGTCCCTGGTGGATAAAGAGAACAATTTATCACCTTCCTCTTTATAACAACCTTTTACATACTTGGAAAATGTTTGTGATGCTGTCTAGCAGGTTGCCAGGTCAATTCACTTGTGTTAGTTTAGTTCAAAGGGAATGTTAATGGCATTGTATTCACTTATCTATTAATCTGTTGCTTGCTATCACATTACATTAAGCATGTTCCTGTAATTAAATAACCCTAGATCAAAGTATGTGCATATTCAGGTGTTAGAACTTCTAATGAATACTAATGAATGATACTTGTATTGTTTCACTTGTCTATCCCTATTATAATATAATGGCAGGCAATTGCATTACAGATATCATTGTAACTAAATTATTTGTGAATGCCAGGAAATAGAATGCTAAGTTCATAGCAAGGGTTGTTGTGTTCAACAATGGAAATTCACAGACTCAATCTGTGACTGCTACTCATCAAAACCCATGTGAGTGATGACACTGTTCAGATTGTTTTCTGTGAGCAGAGTCTATAAATGCTGGTTTAAAGGAATGATCCTGCATGTCTGGACTGATGGATTCTGACAGGGTGGAATACTAAGTGATTGGACAGAGATCCCTAGAGTTATTCCAGGTAACCCCCAGAGATTTATGAAAGGCTAGCAGATTACTACATCTGTACTATCATATTGGACTCTCAAACTTGGACTCACCTGTTAATCTATTTTACCTGCTTTAACCTCTCAATAAGTCTCATTTCGCTTTCTTGGCTAATAAACTTTTAGTTAGTTTACTAGAGAAATTGGCTTCCAGCATTGTCTTTGGTAAGAGATCCAGAGTAACCATTGACCTGGGGTAAGTGATCGACCACTTGGGGTTGGGAGTAACCTAATGTGATGTGGTATTTAGTATAGTGACTAACATCACAAAGACTGAGTGGCAAGATTCCCTGGAGAGCCTAAGGGACTCCATGGTAAGGCTAGTACTGTATAATGATCTAGGAGTACACATGTGTTATTGGCTTGATGAAATCTAATTTATAGAATATACCACTAATTTGGGGTTTCTGCCCTGTTTTCTAACAGTCTGACCTGAGTTTGGCCCTCTCAGTGGTGAGCCACTTCAGACAGCGTGACACTGTTATCATGTCCCCCCTCAGTCTTCTCTTCAGACTAAACAAACCCAATTTTTTCAATATTTAATCTTAGGTCATGTTTTCTAGACCTTTAATTATTTTTTGTTGCTCTCCTTTGGACTTTGTCCACATCTTTCCCAAATTGTGGTGCATTTTGAATTCTAATCTTGTTCTCCAAAGCACTTGCAACCCCTCCAAATGATACTAAGTGTACCCTCTATACCAGTGGTGGGCAACCTGCAACCCATCAGGGTAATCCGCTGGCAGGCCACCAGACAGTTTGTTTACATTTTCACGGCCGCCCGCAGCTCCCAGTGGCCATAGTTCGCTGTTCCCAGCCAATGGGAGCTGCAGGAAGTGGCGCGGGCTGCAGGGATGTGCTGGCCACCACTTCCCACAGCTTCCATTGGCTGGGAACGGCTAACCATGGCCACCGGGAGCTGCAGGCAGCCATGCAAATGTAAACAAACTGTCTCGTGGCCTGCCAGCAGATTACCCTGAGAGGCCGCATGCAGCCCGCGGGCCGCAGGTTGCCTACCACTGCTCTATGCCATGACCCAAATCATTTTGGAAGATATTGAATAGAACTGGACTCTAAACAGATCCCTGCAAGACCCCATTCAATATGCCCTTCCAGCTTGATTGTGAACCATTGATAACTATATAAGTATGATTTTCCAGCCCGTTGTGCAGCCACCTTATAGTACATTCATATGGGCTATATTTCCCTACTTTGTTTACGAGAAGGTAATGTGAGACAGTATCAAAAGCCTTACTAAAATCAAGCTAAATCACATCTACTGCTTCCCCCATATCTACAAGGCTTGTTACCCTGTCAAAGAAGGATAGTAGGATAACCTAGCTATGATCCCCAGGTACAGTTCCCTCCTTCCTCACATAATGCCCTGCCCTCAATTTATTCCTATTTCTAGGAGAAGGGATTTTGAAGTTGGGAGTGGGGGGCTTCCCCTGTTTGGGTGGACAAGGGGAGAAGAAGACACAAGGAGCCTTATCCCCTTACTTATGATGCCACTGGGTATGTACCACTCACAGCCCTGCATTCCCTTGAGCACATGGAGTCTTTGAACCCTTGGCTGTAGACTACCCAGAGGGCTTGGGGAGAGAAGGAGAAGACCCTCCTCCTGCCTGTACCAGTCATCAGTCATCAGAGGCAAAGGGGGATATTGCATCCTTTCAAAGGGGGTAGCAGCAACCACACTACACCAGAATTCTTGGAGACATTATAGCTTGCCTTTAGAAACTGCCACTAGGGCAGCACATCTCTGCACTGTCCCAAACTTGTCCAGTGGCAGAACAGCCATAGACTGATCCTGCAGTTGAATATAATATATGGAGATATACCTATCTCATAGAACTGGAAGGGACCCTGAAAGGTCATCGAGTCCAGCCCCCTGCCTTCACTAGCAGGACCAAGTACTGATTTTGCCTCAGATCCCAAAGTGGCCCCCTCAAGGATTAAACTCACAAGCCTGGGTTTAGCAGGCCAATGCTCAAACCACTGAGCTATCCCTCCCCCCCAAGCTAAAACTATTTCATACCATCACTAAATAAAGATGCATTTACAGACCACAATGGGATTTAGCAGGAATGAAACGGGTCAGAGGTCAAATTAAATGTTATTCCAACCAAACAGATGATGCCTTGTTTGTACAAATGAATTTCTGGAGGTAACAAGCATTTCTCCCTAAAGAAAAGATCAGAATGCACACTGGAGATTAGGCAGGCAAACCAATCATGTTGTTTACAAAAAACAAATGGGAAAAAATAGTTGAAAAAGGATTATGGAAAATTATTTGAGCAGGAAATGGTAATATACATATATATATATATACACAAACATACACTTTCCCAAATGAATTCAATCATGTGGCAAACATAATCTTGCCATTTTGAAACTCTTGCCAAGTGAGTTAATAATCTTTAAGAAAAAGTATTGTAGCAAACATATTTGCTTGTACTGTAGCAAACATATTTGCTTAAACTGAAAAACAGTTAGGGGGAGAAATGCTCATATCCCGCCTGGATGGAAAGGCAACTTTCCTGGCTTGGCTTTTAATTTTAGAATACTGATGACGACGACAATGCCTGAAGTCTGGGATCAGATTAGTTCCATTTATACAAATAAATCAAGAGGATATATGTTTACCAAGCATATTAAAAATGGGCTATGGATGTAATTTCCTGTCTTCTACAAATCTCTTTAATTTATCTGTGTCAACAGATGTACCTCCTACAGCACTACCAGGACAATAATTGTTCCCAGCAATAAATATATATGTATATATAAAGATGTATATATGTATATATGTATATATAAAGATGTTCCACTTTGAAAGAACCCATTTCCAGTCCATGAATATGGATTCTTTTTATATCAGTTTCTATCATTCAGTTTCCCCTACCATTACACAACATCAAAGATCCATGGGTAGTTAATTAAGCAGCATTTTTCAGAATGCATAACTGAACATAATATTTTGTCAGTGCCAATCTGATTGTAATTCTGGATTTAATACATAAAAAGACCCTTATGACCAGGGGTGAAAGTGAGCAGTACGGGCCAGTACAGTGTACCGGTAAGAAGCTGGTACCGGCCCTTATGCAGCCCACATGAAAGCACTGCAGCAGCAGCGCTTTAACATCCCTGCCCCTTTTGCCTTCCCCATCGGCAATCCTGCCGGTAGGGTCCATATGCAGGGCCGCTGACGGGGGGAGAGAGGGGAAGGGGCAGCAACGTTAAAGCGCTGCCGCGGCAGTGCTTTGAGGTCACTCCCCTTCCCCGTCGGCGGCCCTGTCGGCACGGACCCTACCGGCAGGGCCGCCGATGGGGGGGGTGCAAAAGGGGCAGCAGCGATTTAAAGGGCCCAGGGCTCCGGCCGCCGCTACCGCAGCAGCGGCCAGAATCCCGGGCCCTTTTAAATTGCTGGCCCCGGGGCAGCTGCTCCTCTTGCTCCCTCCCAGTTGGCAGTGGCAGGACAGACGTTAAAGCGCTGCCACAGCAGCTTTAACATCCCTGCCCCTTTTGGGCCCCCCCATCGGCAGCCCTGCCGGTAGGGTCCGTACAGGCAGGGCCGCTGACAGGGAAGGGGAGTGACGTTAAAGCACGGGGCAGCAGTGGGGAGCCCCGGGCAGTGCGGACAGGCTGGCTGGGGGATGCTGACGCCCCCAGCTTCGCTCCTTCCAGGGGCGGAGCCGGCCCCCATACCGGTAAGTTTTTGGACTTACTTTCACCCCTGCTTATGACTGAATTTAAAAGTCACTTTTGATCCATTTTATTCACAACAAATTCTGCATCTTGGCAGGGGGGTTGGACTAGATGACCCTTGTGGTCCCTTGCTAACCCTATGTTTAGGGCCCTATCAAATTAATGGCCATGCAAAACGTGTCACAGACAGTGAAATCAGACCTCCCCTGTGAATTCTAGCTATTGGGGGGAAGGGGAAGAGTAGGGGAGGGCTGGGGCCACTACTGGGCCCTCAGCTCCAGCTGCTAGTCCCCTCTGGGTTGGGGAGGGATGGGATTTACTCCTCCCCTGCAAACCGCTTGGCGGGAGCGGGGAGAAAATCAGACCCACCTCAGGGTATGTACCCCAGCTGCAGGAAGCTCCAGGACTGGGCAGCAGCCCCAGAGCTTCTTGCAGCTGCAGGAGGTTGCCAGAAGTGGAGGGGGGTCTGATCTCTGCCCGAGCATGGCCATGCAGGGGAAGAGCAGGTCCTGTCACTCTCCAGCCCGGCCAGGACTAGCAGCTAGGAGCCCCTGGCTGGGGTGCTCGCAGCAGCATGGGGAAGATCAGACCATCTCCAGCTCCAGCAAACTCCTGCAGCTGCAGGAAGCTATGGAGCTGTTGCCCAGTCCCAGAGCTTCCTGCAGCCATAGGAGGTGGGCAGTGGTGGGTAGGGGAAGAGCAGGTCCAGCTGGGACTAGCAGCTAGTCCTGACTGGGGCGTTCCCAGCAGCACGGGGGAGCTTATCATCCCATGGAAGTATTCACATGCTTCAAGTCAAGCATGTGCTTAAGTGCTTTGATGCTGCATTTGGCTTCAGTGCCCTGCACCTTGCAGGATCATGATAGTAATTCATAACCTAATGTCACACAATTTCCTAATGGGCTAATGGTTCCCCCTGCCACACACACCTGCATCCCCCAGCAAATGGTGACATGCTAACTGGTACAGTCTTTTTCTGCTTCTCTCCAATACAGATAATGCAGCTTCAGGCTTTAACTGAGTGTCTGGGGCTGCTGAAGCCTCTGTTATTTTCTCACACAAAATATACACTAATATTTGTATTTCAAAGCTAAATCTGGAGTAAGGTTCAAGTTAAGATGCACAGCACTGAAATCTCACAAGATGCTACAGTGAGAATTTGGCTCAAAATGATGAAAAAAAATTCAGTAAAATCTAATGTTTTCACAAGATCCCATATACAACTGAACTGAAATTTGAGAAAGAAAATACCTTCTATCTTTGAATCACATACAGAACGAAAACTGGAGGGATGAGTTTGCACGCAGGCATTTGTGCCTGTATCAGTATTTAAATCTCCACCAAATACTAATAATTCAAAATTACTTACCTGGCAAGCATTCGCATGTGAAAACTGCTATTTTCAGTGACATTCATTGATTTGATTTAGGAGGAGGATTATAAAAAGGTGAACATTTTCCATATTGATGGAGAAAAACTGCAGTTATCACAGTGAAAATGCCTGTAATAAAATAATAAAAATAAAATAATAATAATAATAATACAGAACACATTTAATGTTAAATTTATATGGCACCACTGTTAGCCAAATTAATTAAGACTGGGGTAATAATGTACATCTACTTCATTGTGAAAAATAGATGGCATGAATTAAGAAAACTGTGATGAAGCTTTAACTTTTAAATTGTTAGCTGATGAATACAACACTGTTAAAACTTTGTGGTTGTTTTGTATTTTATAACACATCCTTCCCCTTTGGGGATAGAAGTAGGAAGGGCAAGGACTAAAAAGAAAGTATCACAGCACATGTATTATTTACCTAGGAGACCAGAGTAGAATCATTGGAACTATTCTCAGCCATTGGACAAATACATAGTTATACATTTTCTTTAAAAAATGCTTATTATTTACCCAATAGACTGGAAACAAAGGAGTCACTCAACTCTGCCAGGCCATGTATAATGTATTTTAAACATCTGAGAAAATACACAATATTTATTCAGTAGAACTTAAGAAAAGGGAGTGTACCGTGCAATCCCATGTTGAGTATTGCCTTGTTAAATCCTGATCAGTCATTTTGGTACCACAGAGTATCATGAATATTCTATGCATGCAAAAAAACCCAATATTTTAGATTATAATCCATTTTCCACCTTAAATAAGACGTGTACAAAATTAGCATAAGAGATAAAGGGTCTGCAAGCATGTTTTGAAGCAAAGGCTTTGTAAAATCTCTCTTACAAACATTATTTAAGATCCCATATCCTCTAGTGCCTGCTTCTGCTCCCAATGAAAGAAATGAAAGGTTTTTCAGTGATTTCACTGGGAGCAAGATCAGGTCCTGGCAGACTATGTTACAATTGTAATTATTTATTTTAAAGTATTTGAAAAGCAGCTTCTCTCACACATACTGCACCTGCCACAGCCAGAATTCCAAGTTCTGCTGTTTCAGGGAAAACACAAATGACATAACAAATAGTGATGGGCAATCTTCAAAAGGTTGGGATGGTCCATATGGCTCTGATAAGGTGTGGGTGTTTATCAAAAGTTCACTCAAACTTTTTCAGGCTCCTTCTGCACTACAACCTCACTGGTACATTCCTAGAATTCCCAGATCTCCTTCCACTTCAATTGTACTTTCATCTGTCCCTGCTGGTAATCTGTACATGTAGTCACAGAGTTCTAAAAGCATGTGGCTAAAGTCTCCTGCATGGTTGTAACATCTCTCAGAGAAAAGGTATAGAGATTGGACTTATCTTCCCATTTTTGGTGCTGTCCAATTGAGATGGGCATTTTAAAGTAAACATTCTTCATGGAATGTTTATGGATATGGAAAGACCAAATCACTTTCCTCCTCTCCCTTCCAGTGATTCCAAGGAACCCCACTCCCAAGACAGTGGTACTGCTGCTGTACGGAGGCGTAGGATACACACAGGATACAGGAGGCTCTCGCCCGAAAGGCACACAAAGGCTTTTGGGGGGACAATAAGGGATCAGGGCTAGAGGCTATGTTGTGAAGTAAAGACTCTGTTCCTCCCACACATTGTGTGGGTGGGACATAGAGCTTTGGCAGCTCTTCTGCATTTCAGTGTAGGGTGGAGAATTCCTCCCACCATGGGGTTCCCCATCACCTGACCAACTTGGCCAGATGAGCACTTGGAGTAGGACTTGGGGCCAAAGAGCTAGATCTTTTCACATTGACTTTACCCTAACATTTACCTGCTCAGCTCTGACATGTGGGGTTGAAGATGGTTCATCTAATTTAATTATAATATGGATGTCATATATGGATGTCATCAGGGAGTGGGCAGGTTGCACATGTTCCTGAGTAAGTTCTTTTAATATATTTCTGCCCCCACACTCCCATCCCTCAGACATCCATATCTTTATAGTAAGAAAAGACACTTGGAGGAACATATGAAGGTGCTTTGGTTGATCAGCAACCATATCCTCTTTTTTAGTATCTTATCTTTTCTAGAGAGCTTGTTCCATGATTCAGTATCATTTGATATCCATCATTCCAGGCCTTTTACCTATTGGTCTAAGGCTACGGCTTCACTACAGGGGGGGGTCGATTTAAGATACGCAAATTCAGCTACGCAAATAGCGTAGCTGAATTCGACGTATTGCAGCCAACTTACCCCGCTGTAAGGACGGTGGCAAAATCGACCTCCGCGGCTTCCTGTCGACGGCTCTTACTCCCACCTTCGCTGGTGGAGTAAGAGCGTCGATTCGGGGATCGATTGTCGCGTCCCGACGGGATGCGATAAATCGATCCCCGAGAGGTCGATTTCTACCCGCCGATTCAGGCGGGTAGTGTAGACCTAGCCTAAATGTCAGAAATAACATCTGTTCCAAATTTTCTTTCGTTTTGATTTACATTACTTTGTCACAGCACGTGTATTTTTGATATGTTGTAAAAGGGTAACTCAGGTTTGGAAGGTTGTTTTCTGTAGAAGTTACAATTTTACATACTTAGGGAAATCCTCTTTTAGCTATCAGTTATTGGACCAGATGGAAGAAAGATTTCTAGCCTCCCTTCAGGGCTTTTTAGTGCTCTAATTAGTATCCATCTGCCATGTATATTTCCATATATTTCTTTCATTTTAGAGAAGCAATGTCAAGAGTAGCATAAAAAGAAGAACAAAGTCACTCCCAGGCCCCAGTTCAGCAAAGTACTTTAAACCCATGCTTAACTTTAAGCACATTCTTGAGTTCTATTGATTACATTTGAAATTTAAGCATGTGCCTAAGTGCTTTGCTGAATAAAAACAGATCCAAGGTTGTTATTCAGTGCCTAAAAGAGAAGTTTTTTTAGGGTTTCTCTGTTGTTCATTGTACATTTATATTATACTCTCCCCTTAGCACAGAAACCTATTCTCCATATCTTGCACCATTTCAAGTGTGCGGTCTCAGCTTAAGAAATTAGATTAATAATACAAGAATGATATTGTCAAGCAATTTTAGGCAAACTTTATGGTAACCAGTCTAAGCTGCCATCAATCTAAAATAAGACCTTTTTTGTGACACGTGAACTAAACATAATAAGTTGCAAGCTAACCTACAGCAGATGTCACCTGTGAAAGATACGTTTTCCTGAGTTCTTATCCAATATAAGAATCCCAGTGTTCCCCAAATGTGGGGCAGAATCCACTACCATAAAAGTAAAACCACAGACAATTTTCTCTATTTTCATGGTAAAAATGTATATATCTTTGATATTTAATAAATCATTTAAAAGGCTACAAGGATAATTAGTTCTAAGTGGAAAAATCTGTCCCTATTAATGCCACATTTTAAACAAATTAGCTTTGGCCAAATTTTTGTCCCATGTGTATTCTCTTCATGCACTTGAGTTTTAATGACAAGTTTTCACAGAAAGTAAATTTCAAAGTAGCTCACGTGCTACTCTAGTATTCTCATAGATCAAGAATTTGATTCATGTGTGCGGCTATTCATAAAAGAAGTTGTGAGCTCATCCAATCAGGTAAAGTAGTAAAATAGCATGCAACTTAGCTGACTAATCAGCTCTTACCAAAGGAGCTTTAATAGGGAATAGAGATTAACTATTACAAGAGAACTGTTCACGATCAATCCATAGAGTTAACAAAATTCACACAACACTTGTAAAATATATACAAATAATGAATGAATTTGGGGGAAATCATGGTCTGCTTGCAGAATTTCAGTAAGCAGAAATTCATCTGATGAATTTTTCATCACATATTATTTGCTAATCTCTATGAAAAACCAAAACACAACTTGTTTAAGCACAGTTGGCACATTCACTGGAGGAAATTATTTTGAATCTGATTCGGTACCATTAAAATGCATGGAAGTTTTCCCATTGACTTCAAGGGAGCTTGGATTAGGTCCTAAAAGGCACAAAGCACTTGAAATGGTTTTCCAACTGTGTCTGTCTAAGGCAAGTGAAATTTGCCAGGTTGTCCCTACTTTCCATCCTGAAGTTCCATCTGAATTAGTTGAATGGCAGGGACCTCTCACTTCAGGGACATCTCTGGAACTCCTGTCCTAAGAATTTTCACTAGAATGCTTCTTGAGTGATTTCAAGGCTCTTTGCAAGGCCTTTTTGTCCAGGTTAGCACATCTCTGGGTCATTTAGGTCTCCATTGTTCAACATCTCTTCATTTTTAAATCATTTCCCCCCTAGGTTTGTTGTGAGAGTGGCTGTTTTCTCTTGACATTGGAACCAATGTAGATTTTATTTTTATTTAAATCTTGACTGTGCACTCTAGAAAATCAAATTCTGATTAAAAAATAAAGGATTTAAGTACACTACATCTTTGGAATCATGGTGGGAAGCAGTGCTAATTGAGCAAACCTACTCAAATAACCTTACATCAGCAGTCCTAACATACAAAAAGTCAGCCAAGTCCTACAAAGTGTGCCTAAAAGATACATTCACCTCATTGCATATTAGCATAAGTGTAACACTATACTGTAAAAGCATTATTCAGTAAAAGAAATAGGTGTTGTCACTATTTCAAAAATATTTACAGTCAGCCAGTGCTCAACAATGATCTAGTAGTTAGAGATAAAGGAGTAATTCTAGAGAAAAATATGAAGTGCTAATTAAACTCCTTATTCAGAATCTCCTAGGTTTGTTGTTTGTGGATCCATTCAACCTTGCACATTGGCAATTATTGGGATTATCACCAAGTAGTGTTAATTTATATACATGATTATGAGAGGATAATGAAATATTGAAGAGTACACAGATTCAGTTTCATCAATATCTAATGAGCGGGAGAAGGTTAATACTAGTTGATGATGGTTCTTTGGACAAAAACAAAGAAGGAATTTCCAGATTTTCAGACCCTTAAATAATTGTGGAGTCTGGTGGTCAGATCATCAACCGGTGTAAATTGACATAGATCCATTAGAGCCACACTGATTTATACAAGCTGAGGACTTAGCCTCTTAAATATACAATACAGTGTCTTCCCTTGACTTGATAGTAGCATGAGGAATAATAAATTCTATATTACCCTGTACAGAAGAGATTTAGCCTGGAACATGCTGCAGTGGATAGCTGCTTTTCACTGTGGCCATCTGCTAAGGTCAGCTAATTATCACATTGGGCATCTCTTGTCCATTTGAGCAGATGCTCAAGATGAAGAAACACTTTCAGAGTGCACAACATGATAAACAAATGAATATAATGAAATGGGGCTAGAATAGCATACCCAACAGGGAAACAGTAATTCCGTGGACTATCAGTAGAATTGGGCCAAATTCTGCTGTCATTTACATTTATGCAACTCCAGAGCCATGCTCATGTATAGTTGAAAACAAAATTAGGACCATTTGTGTACCAATAAACCACACAGAGATATAGATGGAATTGCCTGATTAGCTCTTGTATACATTTACTGAATTTCCAGCAAAGCAACTGAGATCGTATGCAAACACAGTGTATAATACAAAACAAACCTGAAATGTCAGAGACTATATGTAATAGATTAAGATCCTCCTATAAACAGTCCCCTAATACATAAATCATTGTCATGCATTGTCATTGTATCTGATTTTAACCAACATCTTGTTAGCGAGTAAAGATCTTGCAATTAAAGCACAGAACTAGGAGTAAAAAAAAAAACAGGTTGTGTTCATGGCCTATTAACTTTAGTGAGGCTCTGCACAGAGGAGGGTGCATCTGCGCATAGTCAGTTGCAAGACTGGGGCCTTGGCCTCTTATCAAAAATGGCATATAGTACCTGAGGTGTTATTTCATTCCTGCAATCAAGCATACAATTGGGATCTTTGATTCTTTGGGAAAAGTGCTTTAAAACACTGTTTTAATTATTTATGTTTTAAATATTCATGCATATGTACAGTTTTTATCTGTAATTTTATTTGTAATTAATAATTGAATGGGCATGTGACTGGATTCTGCTTCCACAGCCTCAGGACTTGTGGGAAATAAGAGATGAATGCTGATGAGTTCATTCCGGAGGAAAATAATAAAGAAGTAAATTGAACTGAACTGAATTGAAGCTAAATACTAAAACCAAAACTGGAAACAGGATCTTACAGTATGCTTTAAAAAAAAAAATACAACACTGATTATGATTTGTCTCTTTCAGATCAGCTCTTCCAAGAAGAAAGAATGTGTTACCACAGTTCTGCTATTTCGCTTTTAACATGAAGGCAAGTACTACAGAACATGGCTCCGGGTGTTTTGTAATAGGCGTTGATCTCTAATTCAAGTAATAAAAAAACTGTTTTGCAACACTGTGGTTGAGAATTTAAGTGTATAGCAATCAGATGATTCAAATGGTTCCTTCAGCAACAATATCTTGGCGTTTTTGCACATACGTAGTATTTTTATTGCTGTACAATACGTATCTATCTAATCTAGGTAAGATTTTCAAAAGCTCTCAGCATAAAACTCCGTAGTAACTAGTTTAGGGAATCTATTATCACAGTATCTGTTAACAGTGTATCAAGATTAATTGTTCACATGTACAATATGGGTGGAGTTATAGTTGCAATGAAGTTATAGTATAGGGCAGCGGTTCTCAAACTTTAGCAACCCGAGGACCCACATTTTGATTTTAAAATTTTCAGGGACCCCCGAACCCTCGTGCTCAGCCCCACGCCCCACCCCCACTCCACCCTTTCCCCCACAGCCCCACTCCCACCCCACTTCTTCCTGCCCCACACTCACGCCATACCCCCTCCCTCCGTCACGCACGCTCCCCCACCCTCACTCATTTTCACCAGGCTGGGGCAGAGGGTTGGGTTGCGGGGGGGGGTGTGCAGGCTCTTGGAGGGACTTTGGGTGCAGGAGGGTGTGTGGGGTTTGGGCTCTGGAAGGGAGTTTGGGTGCAGGAGGAGGTTTGGGTGCAGGAGAGGGTGAGGGGTGCAGGCTCTGGGAGGGAGTTTGGGTGCAGGAAAGGGTTGGGGTGTGGGCTCTGGGCTGGAGTGCGGGAGAGGGTGAGGGGTGTGGGCTCCAGCTGGGCGGCGCTTACCTCGGGCGGATCCTGAAAGTGACCAACACATCTCTCTGGCAGTGGCTCCTAGGCGGGGGAAGAGGGGGATTACCATGTGCTGCCCCTGCCACAGGCACTGCCCCTGCAGCTCCCATTGGCTGCAGTTCCCAGCCAATGGGACCTGCAGAGTAGGCGCTTGCGCCAGGACAGTGCACAGAGACCCCCTGGCATCCCCCTAGGGGCCGCAGGGACATGCCGGCCACTTCTGGGAGTGGCACGGAGCCTGGGCAGATAAGCCTGCCTTAGCCCCACTAAGCCGACAGACTCTCAGCACCTAAAATCTCCTAGTTTGGCTTCAGTAGCCTCTGAGAGATACAGGGAGGGGAAGGAGTTGATCAGCGGGGCCCGCAGACCCCCTAGAGTGGGGGACTCCCAGGGGTCCATGGACTCCAGTTTGAGAAACGCTGGCATAGGATGCATAGGGCTTAATTCTGTGCAGAAAGTTCCTCTTTAAAGTTCAAGTTCATTGACCTTCCAACCACCTAGCAAACATAAACAGGTTAGTTCACTGGCACTCCTGGGAACTGAGCCAGACTGTGTTCACATCCCTCTGTTCTTTATTGAAGGCTCTACTTTGCCATTGCCTTCTGTTGTAAAGCTGCAATTTACATAGGTGGATCTTACCCTGGAGCTTGAAGAAGTAATAAGGTCCACCAGTGCAAATCACAGCATTCCCAGTCTACCCATGGGGGTTGCACTGGTATGTCTATATCAAGGATCAAACATTAATTGCTAGTATCAGGGCAAATTCTCAGTGCAGAGAAGGCCTAAATAAAAAGCCTCTCTATTTTTGATTGTGTGCCTATCACTTAGGGTATGTCTACACTACGAGAGTAGTTCGATTTCACTTAAATCGAATATGTGGAATCGATATTACAAAGTCGAACGTGTGTGTCCACACTAAGGACAGTAATTCGACTTTGTGAGACTTTGTGAGTCCACACTAACGGGGCAAGCGTCGACATTGGAAGCGGTGCACTGTGGGCAGCTATCCCACAGTTCCCGCAGTCCCCGCTGCCCATTGGAATTCTGGGTCGAGCCCCAAATGCCTTCTGGGTAAAAAAATGTGTCGAGGGTGCTTTTGGGTACCTGTCGTCATCCGTCCGTCACTCCCGCCCGCCCGCCCTCCCTCCCTCCCTGAAAGCGCCGGCGGGAAATCAGTTCGCGCACTTTTCTGATCAGTGACAGCGCGGACGCCACAGCAGTGCGAGCATGGATCCCGCTGCGACCATCGCTGCAGTTGTGGCCGTTCTCAACGCCTCGCAGCTTATCATCCACCTTTACCAGAGGCAGATGCAGAGAAATCAGGAGAGGAGGCTACGGCACCACCGTGAGGGCCTGAAGTCGGAGAGTAGCACAGAGCTGTCAGAAACCACGAGACCCTGCGCCCAGGACATCACGGTGGCAATGGGTCTTGTGGATATTGTGGAACGGCGATTCTGGGCCCTGGAAACAAGCACGGACTGGTGGGACCGCATAGTGCTTCAGGTCTGGGATGAATCCCAGTGGCTGCGAAACTTTCGCATGCGGAAGGGGACTTTCCTCGAACTTTGTGAGTTGCTGTCCCCTGCCCTGAAGCGCAAGGACACCCGGATGTGAGCAGCCCTGACTGTCCAGAAGCGAGTGGCCATAGCCATCTGGAAGCTTGCAACGCCGGACAGCTACCGGTCAGTCGCGAACCACTTTGGTGTGGGCAAGTCTACCGTGGGGGTTGTTGTCATGCAAGTAGCCAAGGCAATCGTCAAGGTACTGCTCTCAATGGTAGTGACCCTGGGAAACGTGGAGGTCATCATAGATGGCTTTGCCGTGATGGGATTCCCAAACTGCGGTGGGGCTATAGATGGGACTCACATCCCTATCCTGGGACCGGACCACCAGGCCAGCCAGTACATTAACAGAAAGGGCTACTTTTCAATGGTGCTGCAAGCACTGGTGGACCACAGGGGACGTTTTACAAACATCAACGTCGGATGGCCGGGCAAGGTTCATGACGCTCGCGTGTTCAGGAACTCTGGTCTGTTTAGACGGCTGCAGGAAGGTATTTACTTCCCGAACCACAAAATAAGTCTTGGGGATGTGGAGATGCCTACAGTGATCCTCGGGGACCCTGCATACCCGCTAATGCCCTGGCTCATGAAGCCCTATACTGGCGCCCTGGACTCAGAAAAAGAACTGTTCAACTACCGTTTGAGCAAGTGCAGAATGGTGGTGGAGTGTGCTTTTGGCCGTCTCAAGGGGAGATGGAGAAGCTTACTGACTCGCTGTGATCTCAGCAAAACCAATATACCCATTGTGATAGCAGCTTGCTGTGTGCTCCACAATCTGTGTGAGAGCAAGGGGGAGACCTTTATGGCGGGGTGGGAGGTTGAGGCAAATAGCCTGGCTGCTGATTACGCCCAGCCAGACAGCCGGGCGATTAGAAGATCCCAGCGGGACGCGCTGTGCATCCGGGAGGCTTTGAAAGCTAGGTTCCAGACTGAGCAGGGTAACCAGTGACTGTTAAGTTTGTGGACACAGAAGCTGAACCTGCCCCCGTTTCTTTACCCAATTACTGTTGACTATCCTTCCAAGTTACATACCCCCTTCACCACCTTCCCAAAAAATAAAATCTGTTCCGTTTTGTTAATGAACACCGTTGTCTTTATTACTGTTTTCGCGGGAATGTTTTAAACCGGGGACGCAGACTGTGGCGGGGGGCGGGTTTAGTGTTCTGATGCAAATGATGCTTCTAAACTCCGGGAATGACAGGCTCCGCAGTGGTGGACTGGTTGTTTCAACGGAGCCTGCCAGCACTCCTGGACGGGACTGCGTGTATGTGTCGGCCAAGTGACTTTCTGGCATGGGGAGGAGGGTTACAGATCCCCTGCTGCGTGGCTCTGTGATCCAGGATAAGGACCGCGGCATAAGATCTCTAACTGCCCTCCCCCGCCACAAAGTCACAGATCAACGCCCCCCCACCCCCCTGAACATGAAAACAACCTCCCAGACTGACCAGGGTAACTGGTGACTGCACTGTGTATGTGTCCTGATCCTGGACCTGCCCCCACCTCTGTACCCTGCTAAAGGTGACTGTCCTGTCCAATTACCAACCCCCTTCCCCCCCTTCAGACAGAGTCTCCTCTAAAAGAAAATCATGGAAACAGTAATTAACAGAAACAAATATTTTATTATGAACCACACATGAAACGGGGGGGGGGGGGGGTGAAACTTGGACGGGGGCTTGTGTGAGGTGGGTAGGAAAGGACTTTTCAAACTTTGGGGAACGAGAGCCTTCTAGTGCTAGAGCAGTCTGCAGGGGTTGACTGAAAGTTTTAACGGCCCTTGCCGCCCCTCCTTCTTTGGACTTTGGGTGAGGGGGGTGTGGGACTTTGTGGCGGGGGAGGGCGGTTAGAGATAGACTGCAGCGGGGCTCTGTCCTCCTGCCTCCGGTCTTGCAGAACATCCACAAGGCGCCGGAGCGTGTCCGTTTGCTCCCTCATTAGTCCAAGCAGCGTTTGAGTCGCCTGCTGGTCTTCCTGACGCCACCTCTCCTCCCGTTCCATGATTGCTCGGTGCATTTGGGACATGTTCTCCCTCCACTGTGTCTGCTGGGCTGCCTGGGCTCTGGAGCAGTCCATTAGTTCTGAGAACATGTCCTCACGCGTCTTCTTCTTCCTCCGCCTAATCTGCGCTAGCCTCTGGGAGTGTGATGCCAGGCTGGGTTGGGAGACGCAGATGTGTCTGTGGGAATGGGAAAAAGGGAGTGAATTCCTGAGACAGATAAATGAAGTTGTGAACAAAGAACATAGTCTTTCTCTGTGAACAAGACCATGCACTGCACCTCTCACATGCGCACTCAGGACAAGGTCGAATTTTCGGCCCTCGCCTTCAGTGCCTGGGGTCTTGCAGTTGCGATCTGAGAAGCGGGGCAGGACACCTGAACTTTTGTAGCAGGCAAACATGGTAAGCCGTAGACTTGTGGCTGCTTAAAACTTTAATAGTAGCACTGGGCTCCTTTCGCACTGAAAGGAATGCCAGTCTCTGCTGGCAGCAATCAGGGAAGCATGAGCTCTGCCCCTGTCCCACTACCTCGCGGCTGTCCCAGGGAAAGATCCCTGTATGCTGCCCCTCTGCTGCCTCCACCGCGTGGCTGTAAAGCAGTCCCAATACTAACATTCCCCTCCCTAATTCAAAGCAGGGCGTCATGAGCGACATCACGCTGATGAGGATCTCGGAGAGCGACAGGGAACGGATGCTTCGGGAGAGCATGCAGAAACCAGGGCCGTATGCCGCCATGCTCTGCCGTGCTATGATCCCAGAGTACTTGATAGAGTCATGGCGTGGAAACGTGTCGTACCATGGTGGACCTAATAAGATCGCCCTGCCAAGGAACCTGATGCACAGGCTTGAGCATTACCTCCAGGAGAGCTATGCTGAGATCTCCCATGAGGATTTCGTGTCAATTCCCGGACATATAGACCGTATTTTGGTGTAGCTGTACTGGCAGGGACTACAGAGTGGAGCGTCTTGGGCAGCCTAATCATGAAAATCCGGACATTATTAGATTTTTTTTAAATAGTTGGGACTAAATAGTTAAGCGCCTAAGGCAAAGAAATCATGAACAACCAATTGTTGATATTATAAATATTCCTGTTGTGTTAAAAATAAAAGTTTATATGTTTAAATGACTTAATGAAAAACCCATTGTTAATATTATAAATATTCCAGTTATGTTAAAAATAAATGTTTAGATGTTTAAAGCACTTACTGCTTGATCCTTCTCCTGATTCGGTGTCCGGGGTAACGGATGGGGACGGTTGGTAGGGGATCTCGGTAAGGGTGATGAAGAGCTCCTGGCTGTCGGGGAAATCAGCGGTGCAAGCGCTGTCGACTGCCTCGTCCTCCTCATCTCCTTCCTCATCTTCCCCGTCCGCTAACATTTCCGACGAGGAACCGGCCGCGGACAATATCCCATCCTCAGAGTCCACGGTCAGTGGTGGGGTAGTGGTGGCGGCCGCACCTAGGATGGAATGCAGTGCCTCGTAGAAACGGGATGTGTGGGGCTGGGATCCGGAGCGTCCGTTTGCCTCTTTGGTTTTTTTGGTAGCCTTGTCTCAGCTCCTTGATTTTCACGCGGCACTGCGTTGCATCCCGGCTGTATCCTCTCTCTGCCATGGCTTTAGAGATCTTCTCGTAGATCTTTGCATTCCTTCTTTTGGAGCGCAGCTCGGAAAGCATGGACTCATCGCCCCACACAGCGATGAGATCCAAGACTTCCCGATCAGTCCATGCTGGGGCCCTCTTTCTATTCTGGGATTGCACGGCCATCTCTGCTGCAGAGCTCTGCATCGTTGCCAGTGCTGCTGAGCTCGCCACGCTGTCCAAACAGGAAATGAGATTCAAACTGCCCAGACAGGAAAAGGAATTCAAATTTTCCCGGGGCTTTTCCTGTGTGGCTGGTCAGAGCATCCGAGCTCGGACTGCTGTCCAGAGCGTCAACAGAGTGGTGCACTGTGGGATAGCTCCCGGAGCTATTAGCGTCGATTTCCATCCACACCTAGCCTAATTCGATATGGCCATTTCGAATTTAGCGCTACTCCTCTAGTTGGGGAGGAGTACAGAAGTCGAATTTAAGAGAGCTCTATGTCGAACTAAATAGCTTCGTGGTGTGGACGGGTGCAGGGTTAATTCGATGTAACGGCGCTAAATTCGACATAAAAGCCTAGTGTAGACCAGGCCTTAGAAAGGCAAGTCATACTTCTTGCCCATCGTTCTAATCTTTTTACCAAGTTATTTCTGTGTCTGTCTTAAATACCTCTCTTAAAGCCTTGATCTGCAGTGGTGAGCGGTGATGTGTGAATGACACTGTAATTATTAGATAACCCAAGGCTATTAATTTAACATGTTGAAATCTCACCTCAGGACCAAAACCTATTGTTTCCTTTCCTGCAATTTCTCAAGGTTACTGCATCCCACTGTGAGGTCTTGACAGAATTAGCATGTGATCTGTGGCTCAGTCTTTATAAAATATCTAGCGCAATCAGATTCCTGCGTGCAGCACAATGTATTATGCTCTTGCCTCCTTGTAATATCATTCATTATTTCATTTGTCCTTCCTAGGATTCTCAGGGTTATGATGTTAAAGCTTAATGAAGCATTTATTCTCAATCATCAAGAAGCTATTTAAGAATGCCATCATTCAAATAAGCTTTACAGATCACTTAATATTATTCAATCTTCTCCTTGAGGAAGAGTCCCTAGGAAAAATGGTCAAATGTCTGATGGCTTGAACGTTGTATGATCAAGATTCAATATAAAATCAGAATCTGAAAGCAAATATTTAACAATTCTGTGACACTCTGCACCCCATAGTCACCATGGTGATATAATTCTATGTTTTGTACAAAGTATGCCTTGTGAGGTATCATTCTAAAAGTCTTAATCTCTTAAACATTAATATCCTGTTAAGTTGCATGTGCTATCATTGTATATGAAGTTTTGTTATGTATGTGCCACTGAAACATGTTGTGAGGTTGGGAACACCCACAAGCAGCCTTTCAGGTACAGCAATAAAAACAATGTTGATGGCTCACTGAGGAGAATACACAAACTCACAAGGATTACCCCAGGAACCACGAACAATGGAAACTTCTCAGTGAGAGCACAAGGATTACCCCAAGAACTATGTACAATGGAAACCTCTCAGAGATAGTGCATATCCAAGGGAGATTGTTTGACTCCAATCAAAGCAAAAGATCTTTCCAGCAAGTTGGAAAAAGATATAAAAGGGGGGAGATACATCATGAGTGGGCCTCACGCCCCACACAAGAGACCACCTGGAAACACCTGAGGAACAAGACTGAATTGGGGAAAGTGCTGTTCCCAGACAGGAAAGATGGAAGCCTGCGTGCATATGAATCCTTGGTGGACTGCTTGTACTATCTAACAGGGTGAGACACTGCTTGATTCAAATCCTATTTAGTATATTAGGCTTAAATTGAGTTTTTGTTTATTTGCTAGGTAATCTACTTTGTTCTGTTTGCTATCACTTATAATAAATTAAAATCTATCTTTCTGTAGTTAAATCTATTTTATATTTTTTACCTAAAACAATATAGGGTTTGAGTGAAGTACTTGGGAAAAAAATCTCAGCTCAGGAACAAGAGTTGCTACATGTCCACTTTCCTTTGTAGAAGTGGCGGACTGGGTAATAACTCATATATACTGGTCAGGTTTTTGAGCAGGGCAGGACAGTACAGCTCCAGGTCCTAGACTGGGGAGCTGAGGGTATTTTGGCTGGAGCCTCTCTGCGATTGGTTCATGAAGTGGCTGGCAGAGCATTCATGTATACAGCTGGATGTGCCCCCTGCCTGTGGATGTTTGTGTGAGGTCAAGCTTGGAGGGCTTTGCAGCTTGTCACAGTGTGAGAGGGAACCGAGACTGGTAAGACAGAAGGCTCAACAGTACCCCAGTTCCAGGTTGTACCCAGGGGAGGGCCTGTCACAAAGTCAGTGGGGCATTCTTGAGGGAATTACTGTACACAAAGCTCTAAATAATAAATCACTATTTAGCTACAGGTATATGAACACATCAATGTGGTTTGCATGGGATTTTCAAAAGCACTCTGCATAGGCCTAACTCTATCTCCTTTTACTGGAGACAGGAAAGCTGGGCACAGTCTAAGCTCCTGTGAAAATCTAACCTCTAGAGTGTAAAGTCTTTGGGGAAGGTCACTTCTCTTTGCACATGCCAGTAAATCTCCATGCACAGTATGCAGAAGTTCATCTGAGGATCTCACAGTGCTTTGCTAAGATTAAGCCTTAACACTCTTCTGACAACAAGATGGATTTAACCCTTTGTCCTAAACTGACTAACATGTGTCTTTATGTCCAATATACTCAAAAGCAAATAGTACAAATATTGGTATCAACTCACAGCAGGCTGCCTAGATATTACAGCCACATTTAGTAAGCAAGTGACAGAGCTTCATGTCCATGTGGGAATGTGTTGAACACTATGCAGTACTTGAACTGCAAGAGGAGTTGACAGTATCCATCAAATAATAATGGTACAGGTTTGGGCTGACTTCTTCAGCCTTTTTCCTCCACTTTTTTCTCCCCCCTAACAGCAGTGATGGCTAAGGGAACAACAGGCTGACTCCTACAGACAAGCTTAGAATAATCTATATAACCTATTGGGAAAACAACCAAATAAGCATCACCCCATTCATTCTCATGTGTTGTTATATTCCTTTAATTGCTGTACCCCTTTCACATCTCTCTAGTTGCAGATCTTTAGATTTTGAAATGCCTAGCACAGTGTGGATGCTACTGGAAAGAAACATCAATAAGGACACTGTTCAATTGATCAGAAGGATGTGCAGGGAGACATAGCAAAGCACACAACCAACTCAAATAAAAAGGGGATCCACTTATGAAAAACCTGGAGAGAGAATGAAGTTTTCTTCCAACTACTGGATATTGGCATTTGTATACTGTTGTGTATCTAGACTATAGATAAATATGACAGCAGTGTGAATTAGGCAAATTCTGTACATTTTACAAATGGATTAACCGAGGAACACAGTTGTTAAGGACACACAAAGGAGTAGTGCTGTGAACAGAAAGCAGGATTTTTTATTTCTAATCCACTGATCTAACTCCTTAACATACAGTCTTTTTTTTAAAAAGTGAGGAAGTATTGTCATGTTACTTCTATCTTCCTGGACAGGTCCGTCTTTTATACATACACACATATTTGAGACTTCTTTTGAGTCCATATAATTCATGCAATACATTGATGGAGATCAAATGTTTTAGATGATTCCTCCTATGCTTTTTTATTTACATACCCTTTTGGAACCCTTGGAAGTTAATACATTTATCACTTTGTTTGTTCCATAATTGACTAAGTAACAAAACACAGATGTTACTGGTATAGCTGCCATTTTGGATAGTCTGAAAGTTCATGGAAAATCTGCTTAAGGAAAATATAGAGTTTTGTTTGTTTTTAAGGAAACCATTCTCCACGCTTGTGCTGTTATCTGTAATTTTAAGTTAACTTATTTTAAAGTTTTTCTGCAGTTACAAAGCCAAGGCATCAGCTGTTGTAAGTCAACATAGCTCCATTAACTTCAGAGGAGCCATAGCTGTTTATACCAGCTGAGGATCTGGTTCATTAATTATGTAACTCTAGAGGCATTAATATGTACAGTATGTAGAATAAGTGTTATAAAGATGAATCAAAATTGTGGAAAATGCGCCTCCACTCTTAAATTTTAATTCAGATCCAAGTTTTGCAACTTCTCTACTTCTATTCTGTATTGAACCAAAAACCTAGTTCCACTCCTGAATAGATTTCTCTCTGTTATAAATATTTCAGTTTCTGAAATGATATCTTAAACCAAATTCTGTCCTCATTTGAGCACATACAAATCCCTCTGAAGTCACTGGGAGCTGTACATGTAAATGTAAGGCCCTGTAACATCCAGAATTTATAGAAAATTGCATTTGAGTGTTTTATCTTGAACATTTTACTGGTACATTCCAACTATTTTTAGCAATATGGAAACATTGTTTATTCCCATGAACCATTCCCCATACCATCATGAAGTCCTGGTAAATCTTACCTACAAACACTATTTACTTCTTACCTGGAAACAGAAATTTGTTGTGAAGCATTAATGTAATATAGTCTTCTTGTGGGCCCTGCCTTATACACTAGCTTTCCTACTCCACCTGATCAAACTATTGAAGATTATCAAAAGGATTGCTCTAAAGCTGACTAACAAGTGTGAAAGAAGAAACTGCAAGTGTGTTAGGGTTGTAAATCCCATGTTATATCCCAATCTGGAGCCTGAGAGTCACCACCCCTCAGCAAGAATAAGAGATGATGTTCTGCTAGTTTTAGACATTTACCTTATTTCAGAAACCAATGGGTCACTCTTTTAATAATAGGAGAGAAGTGTAATTTGGGGTCGGATTAACAGCAGTCTCTCCTCATATGTAACAATGGATTTGTTTTCCACCACTGCAAAGATTGAGAATAAAATAAAAAACACTACACACTAAATCGAAAGGCAAACTTAAAAAATAATGCTAACCAAATTACACATTTGTCAAATAGATGACTAAAGACCACAGCAGGAAATTGGCAGGAACTGGAAAACTTTTTTTTAAATAAAATAATCCTTTGCTTCAAATAGGAGAGTGCATCCTTTAAAATGAGCCTTTACCCTCAGACACACACTACCAAGAAGTGGCCACGGTTATTGGCTAATGGATAAGTTGAAATAATCCATTCTTTGACAGTTGCTACTGTGAACTGTTGCTGAATCTTATTCAAACATTAGAAAAAAAATCATTGTGCCTATTGTGCCCTTTGACTCTGGTAAGTAGAACTCACTGTATGAGATGGTGAATGTGTGGATATTTTCATTTCATTTTAATTGGACTAGCAGTTTCCACAATATATTGTACAATGCAGCTAATGTCAGTTTCATTTCACTTCCCCTTAGCGTACATGGCCTAGGGGAGGATTAGCACTTTATTCTATATGTTTGCTTGCATTATCCCACATTTCGGATGATAGACAAACAAAAGTTTTCTGTTGACCTATGGGTAAGGTTATTTTCCCCCTAAAGATTATAGTGACCTCCCTCTTCCATTTGAAGAATCCAAGAATCTTTGTTGCATAGATATACTTAGACATAACTGTCCAACTGCATCGATTTAATATGTGCAATCTGCCAACAAACATGAGCAAAACATCCTTATAACCACTAATAAAACAACCTTTCCATTTAGATTAGTTTATACAGCTTCACATTTCAACAAAAGTAAATGAACTGTTACTTGTGTGAAATATATTTAAAAACATTCAGGTTGTCATTTAGTTGCTCTTTCTTTTTAATTCCAATTTACAATACAAACTACAAACAATGATGGTAATGTAAGATGACAGCATTTCCTTTGAGGAGTTGCCTCTGAGACTATTATTTTGCTATTCAGTGTAACATTGATAACATTAATGTGGCATTTGCATTTTATTTCGATGGTTGCTCTATTGTTAAACTTTAGTTAATTAACTCTTAAAGTGTGACCATAACATCATTTGCAGTCCTCCTGCATTAACTCAAAAGTCAGAGTAATAAATTAGTGCAGTACACAAGAAATTCATGGAAGTAACAAAAGATCTACTGCCAATCTACCTTAGATAAAAGACACTGAAAACAAAGGGCCCAACTCTGAGGAAATATCGACACTCCCATTCAAAACACAGGCCTGGTGTACACTGGGGGGGGGAGGAAATCGATCTAAGTTACACAACTTCTGCTACGTGAATAACGTAGCTGAAGTCGACATACTTAGATCGACTTACCGTGGTGTCTTCACCTCGGTGAGTCAACTGCTGGTGTTCCCCCGTCGACTCTGCCTGCGCCTCTCGCCAAGCTGGAGTACAGGAGTACCGCCGATCCGACCAGTAGTGAAGACATATCCTCTTAAGCACATACTTAAATTTAACTAGCAGTTCACGTTCCAATCTCCTTAAATCTTCTTTATACATTATCATTTTAGTTTGTATTGTAGTTTGGAATTACACTGCAATGGGACCTAAATACCTGCTTAAATAGATGCTTAATAAATAACATCCAGCTTTCATACAGCTCAAGTGATTTCCTGGAGAGTGATGAACTTAAGCATGTGCCTAAGAAGGACCACAGTGCTGGGCCATAGCCTTGATAGAAAAATCTTTCTAGTAATCAACCAACCTTCCTTCCCCCGCCCCTTCCTCTCACCTTCTCATCATCCATATCAGGAAAGCACTCTTCAAATTGTGACATTACGTAAGACTGAGGGCTTTGGAGGTCTATTTAGATTACATCACATGTATGCAGGTTTGTGTGATATTGTGAAGGTCATTAGGGAAACTGTTCGTGTAGGATTTTCCCTTTTAGTTTAGCAAAATCATCATGTATTCATCTACCTTGTAGATGTAAACACATTTAGATAAAGCCGTCCCCCCATATTAAAATGAATTTTATAAAAGCAACTCACTATACATAGTCACACTCCTCTCCTCAGAAGAGCAAACAGAAACCCGGCCTTTTGTTCTAGCTGTTTTGCAGTGATTAAATACCTGTGAAAGCCATGTAAAGTCTTAAGTGCTGATACTGCTAAGACTTTTAGCACATGCCATATTATTGTGTTTAAAATAAAAACAAAAAACTCAATGTTGCAGGGCATGGTTTAACCTTTGTCTATTTTAATTTTTTTTTTTAAGTCAGCCTAATTAAGAGGCAACACATTTCAAATAAAAAAATGTTGAGTGATCAAATTGAATGAAGTCCTCTTACCCGGTTGATTCAGTCCCTGTGGTTCCACACTCTTGACAAAACAAAAGTTGTCATGAATATTTATTTTAATCATACTGGTATGTTGAGGACTACTATGCAACCTAGTTATAATGACATCAGGATACAAAGAAACTCCATTTGGAAGAGAAGTAGAATGAAAGCCCTGAATTATTTCCAAACAATGCAGCATGCCAGCTGCAGTTCTAATTATAATGTACCTCTGCTTTGAGAGAAGTTGTTCTCTGAAGAAGAAAAAAAATAAGTGAGGATTCCATTGAATATAAAAAAAATTATATAGTAGAGTTACATCATCTTTTCATGGATATTTTATTGTTTCCATATATTTCATTGGTGAGAAATGAATGAATGGTGAGACAAATTTAGAATGACATTTGTCATATGTCTAATAGAATGTTTTAATTTTTATGTCTCCATGTTACATCTAAGTCTCCAGGACAAGTTCATCCCTGGTGTAATTCCACTTGCTTCAATGAAATTACAACACAGAGGAACCTGGCTGTCTGTGTGTGAGGTTCTCTCTTGGTGACTGAATGAACTCAAACAGTAATTTAGGTGACAGAGCCAATTTAAGTGTTTGTTATGTAAGTGCCAGACAATCTCCACATCCCTGTAGACAGATACCTGGGGGTTATATGAACACTGGGGAGGGGGAAGGAAGAGATATGAATACATACACTAAAAGAAGTTACATTTAAGTTGTTTTAGGCACAAAAAACGGGTATTTAGTCAAATACTGAAGCAATTTTAACAATCTGAACAGGCCATATGGGCTATAGCTCCCATACCACGAGCAAATAAAAGTCTTAGCTGCATTAAATTCAACTAAGAATAATGCAGGGGTTGAATTGGTGGGAATAAAGTAGTAGTACTTTCACAGCACCACCTACAAGAAAAGACTTGGCCACTTGAGACACTAAAATGATGTATCAATCACAAAACATTGGGCAGATGTTAAAAATATAATCATGCATGCTTTACTGGTATTCTCAGGCTTGGCAGTCATTCAGTGGCCATTAAACTAATAGCAAAAGGGGAAGATAAAAAGAGCACTGGTTTAGCACAAAATTGAGATGTTGAGAAGAAAGTTAAATCAAGGAACCAAAGGACACGAAGAGAAGAAATTTTTAAATTGCCTAGACACCAATGCTTGGTGTCTGGGTAACAGATTGGAATTGGTTTCAGAGTGGTAGCCGTGTTAGTCTGTATCAACAAAAAGAACAAGGAGTACTTGTGGCACATTAGAGACTAACAAATTTATTTGAGCATAAGCTTTCATGGGTTAAAACCCACTTCATGGGATGCATGCAGTGAAAAATACTGTAGGAAGATATATATACACAGAGGACATGAAAAATGTGTGTTGCCATACTAACTATAAGGAGAGTAATCAATTAAGGTGGGCTATAATCAGCAGGAGAAAAAAAACTTTTGAAGTGATAATCAGGATGGCCCATTTCCAACAGTTGACAAGAAGGTGAGAGTAACAGTAGGGGGGGAAAAATTAGCATGGGGAAATAGGTTTTACTTTGTGTAATGACCCATCCACTCCCAGTCTTTATTCAAGCCTAATTTAATGGTGTCCAGTTTGCAAATTAATTCCAATTCTGCAGTTTCTTGTTGGAGTTTGTTTTTGAATTGCTCAATCTAGCTGGTATTACTGAAAGCCAGCTGGATGAGTCACATGACTGGAATGTTAAAAGTCAGTGTTTATAATCTATTTAGGGTGGGCAAAAGGGGAGGGAGAGTGACATTATGTCAAAAGTGGCATTACCTCTTTCCAAGTCACTGATAATGCAAAAGAAAATGGTCTTGAATGCTTATGGATCAATGTTCTAACGGATAAAGCAAAAATGGGGTACCAGTTGGAGTCTGCTACAGACCACCAGTCAACAAGGGAACAGAATGACCATCTCCTTATGCCTATATCTACAATGTATGAGGGAGAAAAGCAGCTTTTTCATGGGGTGGTCTATTTGAGTGACATATGCTGGCGGTCTCATTCTGCCAGTAACAATGCATCCTTGGAATTTCTTAACATTAGAAATAACTTTCCTAACTCAAGAAGTGTTTCATCCAACACAGGAGAATTCTATATTAGACCTCTTCTTGGCAGAGGAATTGTTCACAGAACTAAAAATAATGGTAACTTTGGTAAAAGTGATTATGACTTGATCACATTGCACATTATCAAACATAATAAAGTTCGGACCAGTGATATATATACTTAGTATTTGAATAGAGCCAAGCATATAAACTTGGAGGAAGAATTTAACCAGAAAAATGTGAATGATAATTGGGAATTGTTTAAGAACACTTTACTAGATGTCCAAAAACCACAATCCAAGAAACCACTTACCAAGGAAGAAAGCCATATTGGTTAAAAAACAATGAGCTGAGTTAGCAGGGAAGTGAATGCAGCTATAAACAATATATAGTAAAGTGAAAGAAAGGGGAAGTGTAACTGGGCGCAGACTCAGCCGGCGGCGCCTCCTGCTGGTCTCCCGGGGAATTAGCGTTCCAGCCATTGGAGCGCCCTCTGCAGGCCAATGTCCCGCTGTTTCCGGCCCCCGTGTCCCTCCTGGACCCCGGTGCCCCTTTCCACTGGCACCTCACAGTCTCAGTGGGTCTCCCCTCCCCAGGGAACCTCCACCCCCCTATCCCCACCTTGCCTAAGTCTTGGCTACTGCCAGTCCCCATCTAGCCCCCACTCACTGGGGCAGACTGCAGTCTGATTGCCACTCATCACTGGCAAGGAGGGTTTGGACCTGCTGTCTCTGTCTACCCGTGGGCTGCCCCTTTGCAACCCCAGTACCTTTTGGGCCTTTAGCACAGCCTGCAGACTGGGGCTTTCCAAGCAGGAGCTCCCCAGCTTTTCTGGCCTTTCCCCAGCCCTGCTCCAATCTAGGTACTCTGCTCAGGTCCCTGCAGCCAGGTCCTTCTCCCTCTAAAGACAGAGAGAGAGTCTTTTCCTCCTGGTCCATGGCCCACTTATAAGGGCCAGCTGGGCCCTGATTGGGGTGTGGCCACAGCTGAGGCTGCTTCCCCAATCAGCCTGGGAACTGCTTGCTCCCAGCCACCGCCCTCTCTTGGGCTGTTTTAAGCCCTTTAAGGCCGGAGCCGGTGACCACCCCGCTACAGGAAGTCAATAATAATGAATATAATTCAGAAGCTAGGAATTGTAGAAAATAGACAAGGGAAGCAAAAGGAACAATCAGTTGCACACATACAAAATGGGAAATGACTGCCTAGGAAAGAGTACTGCAGAAAAGGATCTGGGGGTCATAGTGGATCACAAGCTAAATATGAGTCAACAGTGTAACACTGTTACAAAAAAAGCAAACATCATTATGGGATGTATTAGCAGGAGTATTGTAAGCAAGACACGAGAAGTAATTCTTCCACTCTACTTCACGCTGATTAGGCCTCAACTGGAGTACTGTGTCCAGTTCTGGGCGCCACATTTCAGGAAGGATGTGTACAAACTGGAGAGAGTCCAGAGAAGAGCAACAAAAATGATTAAAGGTCTAGAAAACATGACCTATGAGGGAAGATTGAAAAAATTGGGTTTGTTTAGTCTGGAGAAGAGAAGACTGAGAGGAGACATGATAACAGTTTTCAAGTACATAAAAGGTTGTTACAAGGAGAAGGGAGAAAAATTGTTCTTCTTAACCTCTGAAGATAGGACAAGCAGCAATAGGCTTAAATTGCAGCAAGGGCAGTTTAGGTTGGACATTAGGAAAAACTTCTTAACTGTCAGAGTGGTTAAGCACTGGAATAAATTGCCTAGGAAGGTTGTGGAATCTCCATCATTTGGGATTTTTAAGACCAGGTTGGACAAACACCTGTCAGGGATGGTCTAGATAATACTTAGTCCTGCCTCAAGTGCAGGGGACTGGACTAGATGACCTCTCGAGGTCCCTTCCAGTTCTATGATTCTATTAAAAGAACACAAGGACATATCTATGGCCAGTTGAGTTAAAGACAGTAAGAAGGAGTTTTAAACAGTATATTAGGAACAAACAGAATCCTAACAATGATATTGGTCCATTACTAGATGAAAATGGTAGAAATGTCAATAATGCAGAAAACTGTTCAATAAGTATTTCTGTTCTGTATTTGGAGGGAAAACAGATTATGTAGTCATATCATACTGTAACATTCCTACTCCACTAGTATCTCAGGAGGATGTTAAACAGCAGCTACTAAAGTTAGATATTTTTAAAATCAGCAGGACTGAAATCAGCATCCAAGAATTTTAAGAGAGCTGGCTGAGGAGTTCAGTGGACCATTAATATGGATTTTCAGTAAGTCCTGGAACACGGTGGAAGTTCCAGAAGAATGGAAGAAAGCTAAAGTTGTGCCAATATTTAAAAAGGGTAAACTGGATGACCCAGGTATTTATAGGACTTTCAGTCTAACATCAATCCCAGGCAAGATAATGGAGCATCTGATACAAGACTTGATTAATCAAGAATTAAAGGGGGATAACATAACATCAATCAACATGCATTTATGGAAGGTAGATCCTGTCAGAGTTGCTTGATTTTTTAAAAACAAGACTTCAAGTTTGGTTGATAAAAGGTAATAGTGTTGATATAACATACTTGGACTTCAGTAAGGCATTTGACTTGGTACCACACAACATTTTGATTTAAAAACTAGAACAATAACATTAACATAGTGGTATGCAGTGTTGTAGCCATGTCGGTCCCAGGATATTAGTGAGACAAGGTGGGTGAGGTAATATCTTTTATTGGACCAACCTCTGTTGGTGAGAGAGACACAAGCTTTTGAGCTTACACAAAGCTCTTCTTGTGTGTTGTGTACTGAAGAAGAGCTCTCTGTAAACGTGAAAGTCTGACTCTCTCACACAGAGCTCTTCTTCGGGTCTGGGCTAGAACCCTCAGACCACAACACACAAGAAGAGCCCTGTGTAAGCTCAGAAGCTTGTCTCTCACCTACAGTAGTCAGTCCAATAAAATATATTACCTCACCCACCTTGTCTTTCTAATATTAAGATGGTATACATTAAATGGACTAAAAGCTGGCTAACCAATAGGTCTCAAAATGTAATTGTAAACAGAGAAATCACCAACAAGTGTTTCCAGTGGGATCCCACAGGGACTGGTTCTTGGACCTAGGCTGTTTGACACTTATCAAGGACCTAGAAGAGAACATAAAATCATCACTGATAAAGTCTGGAGATGACACAAAAATTAGGGAAGTGGTAAATAATGAAGAGAACAGGGCCTGAGATCTGAATCACTGGGTAAGCTGAGCATAAGTAAACAAGATGCATTTAAATACAGATAAATGTAAACATATACATTTAGGAACAAAGAATCTAGGCTATACTTACTATCCTGGGAAGATAGTGGCTCTGAAAAATAATCAGCTGAACATGAACTTTGAGTGTGATGCTGTTACTAAAAGAGCTAATGTGATCCATGGATCCCTAAAAAGGGGGAATCTCAGGTAAGTGTGATTGCTACTAGAATGCTTATCTAGCTCTGGTGCCCACAATTCCAGAAGGATGTTAATAAATTGGAGAGGGTTCAGAGAAGAGCCATGGGAATGATTAAAGGGTGAGAAAACAAGTCTTATAGACTCAAAGAGCTCAATCTATTTAGCTTAACAAAGAGAAGGTTAAGGAGATGACTTAATTCCAGTCTATAAGTACTTACATGGGGCCCAAATATTTGATAATAGGCCCTTCAGTCTAGCAGAAACAAGTATAATATGATCCAGTGGCTAGAAGTTGAAATTAGACAAATTCAGACTGGAAATAAGGCATAACTGTTTATAGTGCGAGCATAACTAACCATTGGAACAATTTACCAAAGGTTTGGTGAATTCTCCTCACCAGCAATTTTTTAATCAAGACTGGATATTTTTGTGTAAGATCTGCTGTGGAAATCATTTTGGGGAAGTTCCATGGCCTGTGTTATTACAGGAGATCAGACTAGATGTTCACAATGGTCCCTTCTGGCCTTGGAATCTATGAATGTGCGTCAGATGTATTGTGGGTCAGATCAGAATAAAGGCACAGACCTGCATCTAGGGCCCCATCACCCAGACTCTTGCAAGGACATCAAAATCTAAGCTGTCATTTTGAACAAAAATTATATGTCTAGCCATTTTGGTCACAAAGAAAAGCTTGAAAATGTGCATTGAGTGTAACCATTGCAGTGGCATATGGCTGAGTCTGCAAACAGCCCCCAGCAAGAAGAGCAGCAGTATCCAAAAGAATCAGAGAAGAAGCTGATCCTGCTCCCCGCACTGCATTGCAATAGGCCAGGCCCCCACTGCTTGGCAGATGGAGAGAAGTTGAGTGGGTTAGGCTGGTTGGAGTTGGGCTTGGATGTTCCACTGGACTCCGCAGGATTGGCTCCCCTTTCATGGGGCATAGATGATCCTCTGGGCTCCACTCCTCCCTTCTGGCCTTTTGACTCCAAAATTCAAATTGAGAAGAAAAAAAATTCTGGTACTCTCCCATTGCACCAAAATGAGATGCTATTTACAGTAGATTATGCAGATTTTCCTCCTTAACATGTTTTGATCAGCAGTGAAACAGAAAGCAATGTAGACCTTTAAGCAATGATTGGCCATCTAAGTTAGCACCCCAGCAAGATGAATGGGACAATGTACTCCTCTCAGAACTGTTGTTTCAGGCTGTCTACAGAGGGAGACACATCACTAACAGTCAATTCTCATCTCAGTTTTTTTCACAGACAGAAACTGATATTTTTAAAATGAACACTGAAATTTTCAAGATAGCAGCCTTCAGAAAAGTGCCAGGTCACTGATCCACTGCATCTCCACATAATTCTAGCCCAGATTTTTATAGACTCCAGACACCTCTATGAATTACAAAATGTCTTTAAAATAAGTGCCTATTTGTGTTTTTCTTATGCATTGCAACCAGCTAATGGACCCACCCTATAAAGAGCCAATGATCGTTAAAGCTTAATAATTGCTTTCCAAACACTTGCAAGAGTCTCCGGCCAGGTCTACACAACAGACCTACATCAGTATAACTATGTCACACAGGGAGTGACACCCCGGAGTGACACAGTTATACCAATCCAACCCCCATGTAGACAGTGCTATGTCGACAGGAGAGCTTGTCCCATCGACTTAACTACTGTCTGTTGGGGAGGTGGATTAATTACACCACAAGGAGAAGCTTTCTGGTCGATGGAGGAGCGTCTTCACTCAAGCACTACAGCAGTGCAGTTGCATCAGTGCAGCGTTAAGTGTAGTCTTGCCAGGAGTAAAACTAAAAGATACCCTCAAAAAACACATTTACACTCAGACCACCACTACCGTTCAAATAATTAAAGAAATGAGTATGACATTTTATGAGAGCTGAATATGATTCAGTGGATGTATGGAAGAGGTCATATTTACACTGGCAATGCCTTTATGTATTAGTATAAATTTGTCACGCATGTACAATGCAATGAGCCAAAGATAGTTCTGTCCCCAAGAAGCCATCCAAGTTTCAGAAGCTGGATTGCATGAGTTCACTCAATATTTTTTTTTAGCATAATTAGCCAAATTCAACATGTTAGCATGTGGTTCTGCCAGTAAATGGGTGATGCTGATACAGTTTAAAACAAACAGATTTTGCTGGAATTCCACAATTGGACACCACTACTAGAGCCGACTCATGATAAATATCAACTCATCTCACGCCCTTCTCTGCATGGAGGATCCCAGCCATCCCTACAGAATGTAAAGCTCATACGTTCCTCAAAAATGTTTCCTTATTTTCTATACTTATTCAGAAAGTGCACTTCTCGCTGTAATATCTCATCATACTAGCACATGCATGGGAAGCTAGTATAATTTTACATTTTCAAACTAGCAATGCATGTGTTTTGCACCCACAAAACTGCATGCAAACACATATGCAGAAATTGCTGAGTGAGATTATTTAGCTTGTGTTCAGCAGATGATCACTGTGGGCCCCTCTGGCCTTAAAGTCTAAGGATCTAGGGAAAGGTATCACAATGCACAATTCAACTAGATTTTCAGTGTATAAATAAATGTGCGTGCAGTTTGTGAGAAACCAGAAGAAATTTTTTCTTAGGAGTGTAGTTGGATTCCCTAACTCCTTTAACTATCCCAGTAGTGTGTATGTATATATACACTATAAATAATTATCCCTATAATGTTTTACTGTTTGACAATTCTACAACTATAAATGCCACTCAACTCATCATATTGTGAGAGGGTCAGAGATATTTTAAAACAGGAGCAGAGAACAAGAAGCAGATTCTTATTATCATAGAGCCTAGGAGTCCCAGTCATGGACCCAGGACCTCATTATGCTGGTGCTAAAACTTAGACTGTAACTTTTTGCCATTATAATGAAGATTTGGAACTCTTAAAAATATTTTATAAGACCAAAACCCCTACTTTTCAAGATCCTAAAAACCTAATATTAAATCCTGTAACAATATGTTGCATTTCTTTCCTCCCCTCCCCCTCCCCCAATATATTTAGCCATGACAATTGATTTTTGGATTAGAAATCACTCATCTCCAAAAGTCTGCATCTCAGCTTTGTAACTATCTATTACTGTTCTTCAGGTAGGGAAAGGAAAGGAACCAGAACTTTTCAAGCTTTGTAAAACAAAAGGCAAAACAGCTATGAAACACTGCATCCACGCTGACAAATTTGTGCAAGGTGAAAAAACAGATGTTTCTCAAATTTATTTCCTGTTTCCTTGTGACAATGAGGTAACCCTCAATGCTGGAATCAGATTTGCAACCCAGATGGCCCATCACCATTGGAATCATGGCTGAGAGCCCACCTCAGACAAAATCATTAAAATATATGGTGGTTTCATTACTTTACTACAGATCTTATTACACTCAAGCCTAATGCCTCGGTTCAGAAAAAAGTTTTTTTTTATTTTTGTTTTTTTTTAAAAAGCCACTACTCACAACATATGCTGGGTTATGGCTGGAGTTCAGGCAAGAACAGACTGTAGTTAGCTCAGTTATAAAAAACAAACACAGAGGCAGGGGAAAAGATGTTTTAAAAAAAACAGATTGGCTGATCACATGCTCAGCACCGGCAACTACCTAGTGCCTTATTCAATAAAAAACGTAAAGGGCCCTCTATTGCTGCACTTGCACATCAGCAACAAAATGTCATGTCACACTTTGATTGTCCTTTGCTCTTAGAAATTCCCTTCCACCACAAACATAGGCAACGAGGGGGAAAACTTCCAACCAAAATGAGACAACACGGTATGAAGCAAAGAACTGGAAAGCCAGTAGTACCCCCAGTTCCAGTCCAAGCTGAGCTACTGACTCACTGTGGAGTTTTGATCAAGTAACCATTCTTTGCACCTCTGTTTATTAAGCTATAAAACTAGGAACAGACAGAGTCTCACCATTAAACACACACAGAGATGAGGGATCTTGGCTGAGGTCTCCCTGCTAAATAAATCACAAGACAAATGTTTAATGGAATCGTGGAAGAGATCTGTTAGCTCATCTACCTTATCTTTATGCCAATGCAAGATTGTTCTCTTAAAATAGCTGCAGATACTTTCGTTCACTCTTTTGAAAAACAAGACACTTTTTGAACCCTGATTATATGTTTTTTTACACTTTATAAGGCTGGTACCCAAGATTTTAAAAAAAACAAGAGCCTATGACTACAGTATCTCCCCAGCATGGAAACTCAATTGTGGCTTCACCTTCCTTCTCTGGTGATTTTCCCCATGGCTGCTCCACAGTCTCCCCTGGTGATTTGGCGCTTCACCTTCCTGCAAAATCCAAAGGATTTTCTTTCAAATCCAAAGGAAACAGCTCCTCCTCCAAGCCCTCTCCTGAGGATCTAACTCCATAGTCCTTTATGCCCCACGTGGCTGGCTCAACTTAACCCCTCCCGGTGGCACAGCCAAGATAAGATGTAGGAGAGTCTGATCCCTCCATCAGTTTTAGGTTCCAGAGACCCCACATGGTGAAGCAGAGAGTCCCCTTCATTTAAAACTCCACTTCAAGTTTCCCCATCCAAAGTTTTGAATGGGACTAATTCTGATACACCTTTCATTGTACAGAGAACCTAAAATAAGTCAGGATTTGAAGTCTTATCTCTAGAGAGGCTCAAAAAATTCCCAACAAAACTTTTTTTTCCCCCTTGTCAAAAAATGCCAGGATCACAACCAGAGAGAGACCCTCGCCCCCCCTCAGAATAACCAATAGCCTAGTTGTTGGGAATCCAGGTTCAAATGCCTACTTTACCTGATTGAACCCGAGTCTCCCACGTTCCAGACAAGTGCTCTAACCACTGGGCTATTGATTATGTTGGGAATGGGTCTCTTTCTCTCCCTCCCTGTCAATGAGAGCAGAAACCTCGAAATGTTTGTGAAATGGAATTCTTGTTTTCCAGGCAGCCCCAATTCTCTCAGGCCATTCCACAGCTAGAGTGCTGGGCCCTATGGGGAAGCTGGTGATGACTCATTTCATTTGGTTTAAAGCTTCTGCTTCTATCCCTGCAAGGCCACACAGTACTGGACTTTAAAGCAATGACAGTTCTATACACAGAAAAGCTGTCACTGGGACAGAACTGAATCTTGACTGTCTTGGGCCTGAGACCAGTGTAATTTGGAGATTCCAATTTTGGGTATTAAAGAGAACATTTCTCTGTCAGGCTGTTTGGAGCTACTCTGGGGTTTGGAATGATGGAATAAATCATAGGTGTGATAGAATAATGGGCAGAAGACAGGCCAGACAGTCAAAAGTGCCAGACAAAATAAAATTTGTCACATGGTTTTCACCTTCACAGTTATGATGTATGTAAATTAAATCTGGGAGGGAAACTGTTTATCCATCCCAGGAAAATATCTGAGATTTCAAAACGTGTTCTTGGCCTGATTCAGGATAATGTCAAAATCTTGAAAGATTTTGCAAAACAGAACCAAAAAGATTCAGTTTGGTCAATCAAAACATTTTGTTTCAATTTTGAAGTTTCTGATTTTGATATTTGTAATATGTTTAATTCACACACAACATTACTTTTCATTTTGAAACTGAGAAAATGGACTGGTTTATTTTTAAAGGTATCAAAACAGGATGTTTTGACAATTTTTTCAATTACATTTTTTTTTTGCTAATACCAACCTTTCCCATTAACAGTTTCAGTTTCAATTACTCTACATTTTTAGCAATGGGACTGGTTTGCTGAAAAATTCCCAAGCAGCTGTAATATAGGTTAGTCACAGACTCACCATCCTGGAGCATCTCCTCATGGCACAACCAATTATTGGAGCCCTGCTGCCTCCTCCAGACTTCAGTGGTCTGTGTGGGGACTTGACTATCCAGCCAGGTGTAGCAAAGTCCCACACCTTCCAGCCCAACTCAAGAGTCAGCAGAATGAAAACTATTCCACCCTCCCTGAGCTCAGTCCTCTGAGGACACTTCATCCCTCTCGTGGGCTCAGGAGAGTTCTCTCTGTTACAGAGGGCTGTCTCCCAGGGATTTCTCCCTGGAGGTGGCTTGGCTCCACCTCAGCTGCTGATCCTCAGGCCTTCTTCCCTAAAGTCTCTTCTCCCAGGCCTGCTTGGAGAGTCTCCTTGCAGCTGCCCTCTCCCTTTAGGGGCAGTCCCAGAATACAAGCTCCTTCCTGCAGGCCCCTCTCTAATACCTTTCCCAGAGGGAAAGAACTCTTAACTGCATCTCTCCTGAGACTCCCTGCCTAGCAGTCCTTCCTTTATAGAAACTATCCAGCTGGTTCTAATCTTAAATTACCTATCTCCCCTCCAGGTGCCATAGAATGGGCTAATTGTGCTCGGTCTCCACTTAACCATTTCACTGACAGTGAGGTATACACCCTATCACAAGACACAGACACATCACAGTAATTACTAGTGATGTTATCTACCTTGTCCGTATGAATAAATGTATATTGTCCTTTTTTTTAAAAAAATCCTCATTGTATTTAGGGCACAGACCCTCTCCAATGGAATGATCTCAATCGTATACTATATAACTTCCACTGTGTAAAGAACTGTACAAGCAGACATGAAAATACAATCCCTACCCCAAAGAATTGCCATCCCAGGGTGTTCCTATGAGGGCATATCAAAGGGCTGCTCACTGTCCAATGTGGGAAGTCTTGCATTGCAGTTGTCCAAGATGTAGCATACCTGTTTATAAGGTAGAGAATCCTTCAGTCTCTGTGGTTTATCAATGTGACATCTTCCATGAGTATCAACATACACACCACCATAACCCCTGTCCACAATGGAACACAACACCAGACAGAGTTCCAACCTCACTACCTACAACTATGTGGAAAACAAGACAAAAAAAGTCAAGCATTATTTTGCTGTATTAACCGGAATTGTTCTTGACAACCAATTTTGAATACAGTTTTAGCTAGCACATGAACATTCTGTATCTGGAAGCAATATGTATATATTCATTGATTTATTAGATTTTGAAATCAGTTTATTAGTACCTATATAATTCAAAAGACAAAATACATTTTAAATAATAGTTAAAATTAATCTTATAGCAGGTGCCATTAGACAATGAAATCAAGTATTTACTGTAGAATATAACTTTATTGCTATATTTTCTAGACAGTGATTACTATTCACAAGTCAACATTACCACCAGTTTCCACATAATGATATCTAAGGTGCAATTCTTCCATAGGTATAGAAGAGGCAATAACCGTGTTCTTCTGGATATCAAATGCTGTAATTTGCTAGATGCTGACTTTTGCAATGGTAACCACCTTACTCAGAACAAAAAATACAGTGCAAATACTGTACTATGGTGAATTTCACTTTCACAGCCAACAGATGTTGATTTTTTTAAAGGCATCCTGTATAAAGGATAGAAGGAACACTAGACCTCAGTGCCACTGAAAAACACACACTTAGAGATACAGGGTTAAATAAACAATTCCAGACAGAATTAAAGTTGTTGTTTTTATCTCGCTTTTCAGTTTTAATTCTGAGGTTAGATGAGTGACTTCTATGTAAAACTACAACTGAAATGAGATTTGTCACCACTAACTTTTTCTCCCAGAATATTTCTCTTCCATTACTGATGACCAATACATCTAGTGCAGTGTCCTGTTGTCACAGCCACAGGCTGTTTCACACAGCATCTTTTTAAAAATGAAGTTAACCAGTGTCCCTTTTCATGACATCTCATGGGATTAGAGAGATTTGATGTTCTTTTTCCACTCTGTATTCAGTTACACACACCTCTAGTAGCGCCTCCGTTCTCCAGATACATGAGTAGAATTGTTTTGTTTTTATAAAAACAGGATTAACATGGACACTGCCAAATACCACAAGATTTTTCTCCGCTAAAGTTTCCCCTCCTCCTTTTGGATTAGGCTTCCAAATTTGTAGAGAAGACCCATCTAATTATAAATCAATGGTAATTACCATTTAATTGAAGCAATAGTTCCTGAAGATTATTACTATGTACTGTATTTTATCATGTACTGTAATGGAACAGACTCTTCCCCAGGTACAGAGGCATAGCTTCTAATGAATGACAATGTTATCTTCTATAACTGGTCACCATCCATTGGGAATAACTCTTGGACGTAAAGTTTCATGGAGGGGCGTAGAAAGAGGAAGAGACCTTACTTCCGTTAATATCAAGACAAATCATAAAGCAAACCCCTTAATGTTTCTAAACCTATTCCTGTGATTATAAAATAAGCGTAAGATTGTAAAATTTGAGAGCAAGTTTATGTTTACTTAGGGCAAAATCTCAGTGGATTACAGCATCAGGCTCGGTACAGTCTTGATGCAAAGGTTGTGAGGTATAATGAAATTCTGTAGTGCAGGACCCTTCCTCAGCAGCTGGGGAATCCTATGTGGCCATGAGCCATGAAGCTGCTCCATGAGGTGGAGTTTGATCCAAAATGAAGCTTTCCATCAGTACAGAAGAGACCAAGTGCAATTGGTGGCAAAGAGGGTCCTGTCTGTCTACAACAAATAGTTCTCCCCACACCCTCCATTCCCCTGCTTTGTTCTCCCTCCTTGATAGAGCAGTGCCCAGGGTTATCCAAGAGACAGAAACTTGGTTTCATCTTTTCTTTACCCACTTTACCACTTTACTCACTTCAGCAGGTCCATGGATCCTATACTCAATATTGGCCCAACTGGTGTACAGCCCTCATACAGTACACAAGACTAACAGGTTAATTTAGTCCATTTTCCCCTATGAAATAGATGGACAGGATTTTGAGCCATAGCTTATAAACAGTTTTAGTTTAAAAAGTAAAATTTGACTTGCCAATTACATTAGGAAGTTTGGAAAAGAACCATTTTAAACATTTGAGGGAATCACAATGTTTTTCTAGATATTTTTAAATATGTGCTTAAAATAGGGACATACATAATTGTCCTAAATTAGTAGGCAACATCATGGTATATTGGGTCATTTTAAAATATATTTATAAAGTTCCTTTGGAGCCACTTTCATTACAAACCAAAGAATATATAAATTCTACATAAATTGACGTAATGGCTCTACAGAAATTTGTCAATAAATACAATGGATGTGGAGTCCATTCACATTCCCACTGAAATCAAGGTCAAGATTCCATTGACTTCAAAGGGAATAGGATTGGGCCCATGTTATTTGACAAATGACAGATACTCTGGGTGGAATTTTCAAAAGTCCTCAATATTGACCTAATTCTACTACCATTGAAGTCACATTCCCATTGACTTCACTAAGAGCAGAGTTAGGTCAATGCTGAACTTTTTTTTTAAAGAAATCCCACCCTAGATGTAATTATCTGATAGACTCACGTACAAATATAAATAAAAGCCCTGACTATCTATCTTTACAATGAACCACACTTAGTAGTTGCGGCAAGAACTGCTGTAACTTGGTCTACACTGATGCTTTTATTTTTGCTACCCTTAGTGCTACACCAGTGTTGGGGGAAATGCTGAAAATTCCCAGTGAGCTGTTATTGGTTTCTTGGATTCCATTGATTATTTTGACCCTCACCATCGGGCAAAGATTTTGTGAATACCTAATACAGATATTGCTTCTCTGTCTTTAAATGAAACTACTCAACCACTTTCTACAGTTATTGTTTCTTTTGAAAGAGTTATTGATCAGGAAAGATTGATGAAGGCAGCATGGAAAAAACGTAATATTCTTTACAATGAGCAAAAGGTATATATTTTCCCTGATGTGGCCAAGGCCAGAAAGCTTATTGAAAGAAAATTACTCTGTCTGTGAAGATGTTGTCTCTCTGAGTTCTAACCTTGACTATTTCCTGTAAAACTGCAATTGTGTGGAAGGAGAAAAAAAAACACATCGTTTTTATTATGACCAAGTGGAGGTCTTGTTGACCTCATGAACTCATAGTAAATCATCTGAAAGAATGACTTACCATTTCACATATTTATTTTCCAAAATCTATGTTGTCTAGTTTGTTAATTTTTGGTTACAGCTGTTTGTTGCTTCCTAAAATAATTGAATTCTGCCTTTGGGAACAAAATAGCAAGTTTAATATTGCTTACGTTTACTACTACTACTACTACGTTTTATTTTATTTTTTGAAAGACACCCACTCCCCTCTCTTTCCCGCTCCTCTCCTTTTCCACACCCCAATGATAATGGTATCCTGAATGTAATAGAGAATTCTTCTCTTTTGTGAACAGAAATTTTAAATTGGATGTGATTACATATATGGAAATGTTTTTGTCCTGAACGCCTTTTATTTTTCTTATGCCTTTTTCTTATTAAAGATAGATTAAAAGTTTCACAAATTTCAAAGATGTTGGCACCATCATTTTTTAAGTGTGTGTAACATATTGTAGCCATTCTAATCACTCTCAACTCACTGCCCAAGCCCTGATCCCAGAAGTCTAAAGCATGATACCTCTGCTCCTCCACTAGAAAACCATTAGCTTTGATTCTTGTGTCTGACTCATTAAGGACATTATCCTCATTACACTTTTTCAGAAATAGGTAAGTGGGTTACCAAGACTTTACTATTTTGAACAGTTTAACAATGAATGTCAGCCAGTTACAATCAGCAGGTCTCATCCCAAACATCTGTAGGCAGTTAGGCATCACAAGAAAACTGACACCATTATCTAGAAAAAAAAGTCTTGACAGCCCTATCAATCTTCTATAATATATTGCAATCACACCTGAAGAGGAACAGATTGAGAAGATTGGTCCTGGACAATTTCTCCTTTTCTCCTAAGCTCCAGAAACCCTCTTCTTCAATGTGCCCCACAAGGCATTTTCATGATGGAAATTGTTCACACAAGTGCTCATCATAACTTATTGATTATAACTGAGCAAGCATGAAAAATGCTTGCTTGTGAAACTGCATTGATCCAGGCTAGATAAAAAACAATGAGTTTTTTAATCTGATTTTCTATTTAAGTTAAATATATTCTTCTTTGTAAAAATAAACCTGATTGAAATTCAGTTTGAAATTATGACAACCTATGTTAAGACCTAAGTAACTATAATCAAAATCATTTAATAAAGAATATGCTGCATCAGTGAGCCCTCCTCACATTTTAATAAGTTATAATTTAAAAAGCAACACCATTTATACAGACTTGGGGGAAAACATGTCTAAGATTTTAAGTCAACTCACATTTTAGGAGTATGTCACTATATCATTTACTGCATCTAGTATCTCCATTTTCAGTCTTTACAATCAAGCAAATGCTGGTATTTACATGTTTCCCAACTGAACGTACTTACAAGTTGTGCAAGCTTATCTTAGTTACTTTGGGATTTCAGTGAAGCAAGCAGGTGCAGAGAATATTTTCTTCATTTGGACTAGTTCATTCAAAGAGAAAGAGAAACCAACTGGGAGTTGAAAAAGCAGGAAAGCTTTTTTTCCTTCTTCCAATCTATGCATAAGAACCTGGTGGGAGAGGATAAGATCTACTAATTCTAAAACTTGGAAAGATGTGGGGCCAGGTTTTCAAAGGCATTTAGGCAGCTAAGATGCAGATAGATGCCTAGTGAGATTTTCAAAAGCACCTAACTCTGCTGATTTCACTAGGAGTTAGGCACCCAAACTGCTTAGGAGCTCTTGGCAATCTCACTAGGCACCTAAATACCTTTGAAAAGCTGGTCCATGGTGATCAGAAACAATCAATACATTGACTGTAGTTCACACATCCTTTGTTTAATAAACCAATTTGTTTTAAATGCAAAACAGTTTTGATAGTTATATTTTTCTTATGTATCCAGCACTTTTAACTTATTCAATTATTAAAAAGCAAACTATGCTAAAATGCTGTTTTGTACTTTTAACTCAATTACAATTTCTAACCCTCAAATGCAGTTTGACACAAATCCAGAGTAAAAAATTATCTAGCAAATAAAAAATGCAACATTCACCTTTTTCAAACTCAATGAAAGTAAAAATTAAGAATCTGAAAAAAATGTGTTAAGATGTACAGTGTGTGTGTGTGTGTGTGTGTGTGTGTGTGTGTGTGTGTGTGTGTGTGTGTGTGTGTGTGTGTGTGTGTGTGTGTGTGTGTGAGATATATCCTCCTGGCTAGCAAAAAGTAGTACCAGACAGTCTATAGGTTATTTTTGTTTGCAAAGCATTCTAATGGTTACCAACCAATGAGAATGGATCTTCCATTAGGAAAATAACTAAGTATAAGTGATTAAAATCTATTATTTAAATCAAGGTTTCCTGCAGGCTGATTTAAATCACTACGATTTAAATCAATCCACTTTGCATTGAACAAAATGCAGATAGTGGTAACATAAATTATCATGAGAATGACGTGCAAGTACTGCTGGAAAAGAGAAGACAAAACTAAAAATTCACAAAGTGAAGATGATTGTCAGTGTAGGGAATTATTAAATGAGACTTGGTTTAAACATGTCTCTGTCTCACTATCTGTTAGAATCTATAGCTGTTTGCTCCAACTCCCTTCTACTCTTTCCCTCACAGAGTCTTCACTTCAGCCTCAGTCTCCCTGCCAACCATGCTCCCCCTCTTCTCCACTCTTCTTCTTTCCCATCCCCTTAACCTCGCTTCTTCTTTCCATTGTCTTAGCTATTTCCCTCCCAACAAACGCCACCCACATTTTAAAATAAATCATGGCATAACTAACAACAGTTGCAAACCAGCACATTTGTTAACTCCACTTATGTGTTACATCCCTTTCTCCCATAACCTTTTGTCTTCTATTTAGATAGTGAACTCTTTATAGCAAGGATTGTTTTACTCTATGTTTGTACAGAGACTAGCACAATTGGTTCCTGGTCTGAACACTAGGGGAATACAAAATAAAATAAATAATAATAATAATAATAATAATAATAATAATGCAGCTTTTTACCCTTTAGGAAGGGATATAAAAAAAAAGAAACTATGGAAAACTGTGTAAATCACAAATAATTAACACCAGATACCATCTTGACTCTTTACACTTTCACAAGAATGCATGTTAGAAACATTGAAGATTGACATTTGCATTTTTTTTCCAGTATTGACTCCTTGACTTTACATTACTGTTGCTTTGAAGTGTCTGGAAACATAACTGAAGTCAGCAGATATGATGAATGGAAAACTGTTTCCTTTACTAGGAGGTAGGCAGATACACAGCAAAGAAAAGGACACAAAGGATTGATTAAAATAGAAAGCAGGTTCATTTCCTCTTCTGAAAGAATTATTTGAATTAAATTTGATTAATTTTCTTGTGGATTTCACAAAATGTTTCTAATAACATATTTGTGTTATCCCCCATTAATTTACCCAGCTTTAGAAGCTTAAGCAGCAATAGACTGAGCACTTCTGAGTTTGATCCTACAAATTATCACAAACCATGATTTCTGTCTTTATTCACAATAAGTACAATATCTATTTTCCAGTTTGATAATGTTGTTCATCCTTTGAGTTCGAAGATGACAATGACATCACTGATTCGTTTGGTTTCTGTGAACACATGAGTGGCTGATCAGGCCAATTTGAACTTTGAATGGTCTGTGGCCATAATGCAAGCGAGCATGCCACCATGGAATTGACAAACCATTGCGATGAATTTCTCTGGGCAACCAAATTTTGCCATGATCTTCCAAAGGACCTCCCAACTGACTGTATCAAATGCTTTTTTCTGGTCAATGAAAGTCCATATACAGGTTGGAGTTCTGTTCCTGGCATTTCTCCTGAAGTTGATGAGCTGCAAACACCATGTCTATGGTCCCAGGTCCTTTCCTGAAGCCACACTGTGACTCTCAAGCAGGAGCCCTTGTTCAATGTGTGGCACAGGGTGATTCAGCAGAATTCTGGTGAAAATTTTGCCAGCTATTGATAACAAGGAGATACCCCAATAGTTGTTGCAGGATTATCTGTTACCTTTCCACTTGTACAAGTGGACAATGGATGCATTCTTGTACTCCTGGGGTATAGTTCCTTGTGTCCACATTGACTGGAAAAATTCAGTTAGATAATACTTGTTCAGGGATAATACCAAACTATAAAGTGACTTAAGGCATATTGTTCACATATAGTTTCACATTTGGTTTTGAAACCAGAAAGCACTGATGTGAATAAACATTTTTCCTTTCTCAAAACCAAAGGCACAATCAAATCAGTTCAGAGGCAAGCAATTCTAACAACCATAGTTTGATAGTTTAGAACACCGAGGTCTATTTTCATGTAGCACTGAAGTGTTAAGAAGTTAAATTTGGAATTGGGTTAACACTTCTAGAGTATCAGAGTGGTAGCCGTGTTAGTCTGGATCTGCAAAAAGCAACAAAGAGTCCTATGGCACCTTATAGACTAACAGATGTATTGGAGCATAAGCTTTTGTGGGTGAATATCCACTTTGTCAGACGCTTGTGGTGGAAATTTCCAGAGGCAGGTATAAATATGCAGGCCAGAATCAGTCTGGAGATAACAAGGTCAGTTCAATCAGGGAGGATGAGGCCCTCTTCTAGCAGTTGAGGTGTGAAAACCAAGGGAGGAGAAACTGCTTTTGTAGTTGGCTAGCCATTCACAGTCTTTGTTTAATCCTGAGCTGATAGCGTCAAATTTGCAAATGAACTGAAGTTCAGCCGTTTCTCATTGGAGTCTGGTCCTGAAGTTTTTTTGCTGCAGGATGGCTACCTTTAAATCTGCTATTGTGTGTCCAGGGAGGTTGAAGTGTTCTCCTACAGGTTTTGTATATTGCCATTCCTAATATCTGACTTGTGTCCATTAATCCTTTTACATAGGGATTGTCTAGTTTGGCCGATGTACATAGCAGAGGGGCATTGCTGGCACACGATGGCGTATATTACATTGGTGGACATGCAGGTGAATGAACCGGTGATGTTGTGGCTGATCTGGTTAGGTCCTGTGATGGTGTCGCTGGTGTAAATATGTGGGCAGAGTTGGCATCGAGGTTTGTTGCATGGATTGGTTCCTGAGTTAGAGTTACTATGGTGCGGTGTGTGGTTTGTGAGAATATGCTTAAGGTTGGTGGGTTGTCTGTGAGCGAGGACTGACCTGCCTCCCAAGGCCTGTGAAAGCGAGGGGTCGTTGTCCAGGATGGGTTGTAGATCACTGATGATGCGTTGGAGAGGTAGGTTTTAGCTGAGGACTGTAGGTGATGGCCAGTGGAGTTGTGTTGGTTTCTTTCTTGGGCTTGTCTTGCAGCAGGAGGCTTCTGGGTACACGTCTGGCTCTGTTGGTTTGTTTCCTTATTTCCTCGTGCGGGTATTGTAGTTTTGAGAATGCGTCTAGAGTACATTTGCCTTTAGAATGAGAGCAAGCAAGCACACAAATTCTCATGTTGCAATTCTTTGTAAGACTACACTAGCCGAGAGAGGGGCGTTCAGTGGGAATGCTCCCTCCTCCTTCCTGATTTCCCAGAAGGACACATGCATAGACTGAGGAGGCTATGACTACCTCTCTTTCCTCTGAAAACATCATTAGAACCTCCTTCACCTCTTTGAATTCACTATGCGCCAAAACATGGAAATAATGTCTAAACCAAAATAACTTTGTATATTTGAATGCAGTGGCTGAATTGGATGATGCTAACTATCATAACATAAGCACAGGAAATACAGCAACACAGAGTTCCCAAATTGACAGACCATTCTTTATTTGAGTTGAGGCCAGTAATTGATTTCAAATGTACACTCCATTAGATGAATTTTACACACTATACTAAAAAAATAAAATAATTAAATCCTGCATTGTGTAACTAAGTAATGCATGGACCGCACCTCTCAATATTACCGTGAAAGTTCCTGTATTATGCTAATTACAAGGACAGCCTGATCCTTCATACCACATGCGCACATTTTTGTACTCCCATTAGGGATCAATACACCAGTATTGACAGAGTCAGAACATCTTTCCCCAATGTCTTGCCTGAAACCTGAACTCAAGCCCAGGTTTTCAGTGTTCAAGAAGATTTTTGTTACTCATTCCACATTTCTTTCTCCCTTCTCCCTTTGCACTCCTCTGCACTTACAGATCTGGCCCAACTTGAAGCAAGATTACTGGGATATCTCATGAGATTTCTACTCCACTTTTGGGTGCTTACTTAAATAGACCATGAAAACTGAACCTTTTAAGGGTCACCTCCAGTTCATGTCTGTAATTCAAGGCAAATCAACACATCTTATTGGGCTTGTCTACACTTGAAACACTACAGGAGCAGAGCTGCAGCACGTTAGCATAGACACTACCTACGCCCATGGGAGGGGCTCTACTGTCGGCATAGATGTAATCCCCCTCCCTGAGAGGTGGCAGCTAGGTAGACGGAAGAATTTTTCTGTTGACCTAGCACAGTCTGCACAGAGGGTTAGGGTCAGCTTAACTATGTATTCAGGGGTGTGGCTTTTTCAGTCGAATCCAATATACTTTGTTGACTATGAAAGAGTCCACCCATATATATTCTTTCCTTTGTGTATTTGCTGTGCATTATCACTCTATTGTCATTCTGTTCATTTAGGTGACGTTGGTTTAAGCTAGTTGGAAAATTTTGAGATTGATAAAAATCTGTCAGCAAAATTTTAACCAAAAAACAAGACAACTGGAAACAAAAAACTAAAGCAATATTTTTGCCACTTAAATTTTTCAACCAGTACTAGCTCTGAATATCTATGAAGGAAAAGGTAGTTTAAAGTACAAACACTAGGGGCCCTCTTGATGTATATACCATATGCCCATTACTCTCAATGGGAGGGAATGTGCATGCATCAGTAGTAAACTGAGGTGAGTAGTTGTGGTTAGTGACGGGTGAACCGCCAAAAGTTTGGTTTTCTCTACATAAGCACTAAAGTTCAGATCCTTTTTCAAAACTTATCTGAAACTCCAGAGCCTATGAAGCTGAGCACACAGATTTTTCCAGCCTTTCCTGGTTTTGGCACAACAATTGCAGAGAATTTCTTGCAATGTTCAATCACTATTGCTTTGGTCCAGTATGAAACTCAGAACATGAAATGAAGCTATCTTTTTTTTTTTTTAAAGCCATTTTCCCAAAGTTTTTTTATTTAAAGAGTGAGTGGAGGTTGGTTTAAGCTCTTATTTAATATCAAATAGTTCACTCTTCCTTAAATATGGATTTTTAAAAAAATCTTGTTCTTAAAACCATTTTAATCTAAATGTGATTGGAGGCAGTGGGAGGAGGAAGTTCTGTGAGTTTTGTGTAGGTGGGAAAAGTTAAGATTCAGTTCTACACAGATCCTTAATCAAGAAGCAAGTGGACATGCTTTAAACTGCCATTGGTCAACCTTTGTCACATAAAACACAGCCTCCAACATAATGTTGGCCATGATGTTGCTTTATTTTGCATTCATGCTGACTTTTCCCATTACTTTAAAAGTGTCCTTAAACCGTAGAAAAACAAAATGTAAATTTATCAGGTAATGTAATCAGATTATAGAAAATTTATTTAAAATGACACTTGTATTCGAGCAATATATTTTAATAGCATTACCATTATACTCTCACCATGGTCGTATGATAGAGTTACTCATAACTTTACTATAGTAATGTTTTATTAAGTTGTGTAATTCTCACCTCTTTTTCCTCTCTGGTGTGACAAGAACAAAATGCATAATTCCCAGTATGCAATCCAATAAACCTTTTGATAGGTCAGTAAAAAGACAAGGATGCCCTTGCTTAACCTCTTGTCTGCTGTTTTCACCTGCAGCTTATTGGGTGATGGAAAAATGCTGTTTTCTTGTAGCATTGGCACTTCATTGCTCATGTGCCCAATACATGAAGTATCAGGTTTGTGTGTTATATATATATCATGGGTGTTGTATGTTAAAGAAAGTTTCTGAATTTTAACTATGCTAAATTACATCTAAGAAGTTTTGGGAGGGGTGTTGATTGTTTTGGTTTAGAAAAGCCTAATCCTTACAGAGCAGTTTAACCAGCAATTTGTTATTATTTCCTTTTTTCATAGCAGAGTCCGATTTATTACAAGATTACTGTGCATTTAAGACTTTTCAGCCTGCTCTGTAACACTACATTATCCTTTCTAAGCTTTCAAGTGAATTTTCTTCTAATCGTTAGCAGCAATGGTTGTGTATCCTGCTAAATTACATTTATAGGCAGGCTGCGCCAGAAACGTCAAACCAGGTTTTCCTTCTGTTTTGTTTTTTTAACCCCTATCTAATAGCTCTATAGAGAAAGTGGTTCTAACCCTGATCTTTCTTCCCTGACACCTCTATAGGTTATAAATCCAGGAGGAACCTATGTTGCTCTCCAGAGCAGGTGTTTAAAATGTGTGTTTTAAACCTAACAGCAGTGACCTCCTACTGTAGCACTTATTTGCTGCATCATTGATGCTAATTTCTCTGTGACAACTAGAAAACCTTGTCTTCTGTAATCTTCTGGTTTGTTCTATGAAGTTGGCCTATGACTCATAAAACTGAATAAACATTTATGTTAACTATTACATGCTACTTGCCAAGAGCCACTAACAGCATTGGAGATAGCATTCCACAGGGTAGGCCATCTATCTTTATTTGCTTGAAATATTTTATCAGCAAAAAGTTCACTATAAGCACAACATCTCATTTTTCAGAGCATCCCAGTGGGCATGAAGAAAACCATAATTGACATGCCATAAGATTAATAGACTTTCAAGACTCAAAAGAACAAGAACAATCAGAGTCCTTCAGGAAACAGACCAGGTCGATGAATTTTGAGAATGTTCTTATAATGCACTCTTGAATTTCACTGTAAATAGATGGCTACATTTTTGTGGGGCTGATATGTTGCTGAACTGTTTTAGGCTGGATTGGATCAAAGCTCCAACCAATGACTTCGCTTCTGCAACAGATAACATAGTTTTGTATGTGTAACTATACACAAGAATGTTCAGGTTGCAAAGTGAAGCCCACAAAAGTTAGGAAAATACAGGAAAAAAATCTGTTTTTCCATGGGACCCCTGCCTTGTTCAATGCACAGAATGGACCAACTCTAGGGACAAATCAGGGCTGTTCAATGAAGGAGACTGTAGGTGCCCTGTCTCGTTTGTTGCAGAAGTGAGAAGGTGTGTGGTGAATTAGGAAGCAGACTGCAGAAGAAGAAGGACTAACTCATGGTTAAGGCAATTGAATGCTATCCTGGAGAACTGGATTGTATCCCTACCTCTGCCACAGATTTTCCACATGATGCTGGGCAAGTTACTTAAAGCTTTTCACAACTGCCCATTGACTGTGTTCATTTTTGACTGCCCATCTTAAGATCGTGGCATCTGATTTGCAGAAGTACTGAGCCCTCAGAGCTTCAACTAAAGTCAATGGGAGCTGAGCTTTGAACATGTGGAGAGCTATACAATGCTAAGTACTCTGGAAATCAGGTTTTAGGCATCTCAAATTGGACACCCAAAATTAGTGTACTTTTTGACTCCATTTCCCATATGTACAATGGGGATAATAATACCACCACACCTCACAGGGACTTATTAGATTCACTAATATTTGTAAAGCACCCAGATACTATAGTGATGAACACTATAGAAAAACCCATGAGGAAACGAATACTTTTGTATCCAGAGAAGGGTCTGAATAACATTACTAAATAAGGCCAATGGTCACTCATTGAACAAGGAAGATAAAACAAAATATTGAATAGCTGCTCATTCAGTGAACATCATCCAATCTGTTCACTGAATGAGGTGGCGGAGGGCTGTAAAATATAGTATGTAATCATATAATTAAAGACTATGCCATAAGGCATATGCACACAGGATGTGTGTGTGGGGGGGGGGACAAATTAAGGTTGCACAAGTACCCTTAGTTCTGGCATTTCCTCACTTTTGGGTGTTTGACTTTGCAACCCCAGTGTTTGGACGCATGCACATGTGTGTATGTACTTTCCTAGGTTTGTATAACAAACAAATAAAACCACAGAAGTTATATCATATGATATATGGTATCATTGAAACCAACATGGTAAATCAGCAGGGTTGGGAACCTTTGGATCCACTGCACAGACTTCTGCCTTTGGAGCTAACAGAGCAACTGACAGCTGAAGCAGATTATCATTCTCTGTGTGGGCCATCACTAGAGGGGAATGGGTACACTTAGCCAGTGGGGTTCACAAATATTTGCTGAGTGCAGAAGAATAGTGAGACGAGGGAATCTCAGGTTCCATTCTCGGCTGTGGAAGGGAGACACAGACCTGTCTGCCTATTTCCCCATAGACTGTCGGTTGTATCACTTTTTCAGATCACCTGAAGCCCATTTAGAATTGGCTGAGACTAGTTTAAAAGGAAGCCCCTTCAGAGAGGCTGGCTGGTAGGAGCTGGGAGTAAGTAGGTGTGTTGTGGGAAGACTGGAAGAAAGAAGGTGTGCAGTAAAAGAGCTGGGAGAACAAGAGTGGTCAGGTACCTAGGAGGGGCTGTTTGGGGAAGTAGCCCAGGGAAGGGCTATAGCTCCGGTAGTATAGGAAAACTACCTGTTGCTGCTGTCAATTAGGGTCCCTGGGCTGGAACCTGGAGAAGAGGGTGGGCCTTGGTTCCTCCCAACCCCCCCCCCCCCCCCCGCCAACTTCTATACAAATGCTCCCTGAGAAGGAAGCTAGGGACTAAAGAGGGTTCTTACACCAAACCTGTTTACTGGCTGATGATGAAGGTGGATCAGTAAGCTGTAACTTTTGCCTCTAGGAGGGGAGAGAGGCTACACTGAGGGTCACAGCAAACCTCTGAGGCAAACCCTAACTGTCTAGAAGCGCAGGACCCCCCAAGGCAAAGCCGGTGCTCTGTCACAGTATCCAATCAATGCCTTCACTGTTGTGTTATGCGGGGGTTTTGGCTAATTTCCTGGGATAATTGTTACAAAACACCATAGAGAAAGGCAGAGAAGCTGCATCTCACAGAAGCTTTGGAACAGTGATTTCAGTGCATTGTATAGCCCTGAAAAGTGTGAGGGCAAAGAAAGAGAACTTTAAAAAGAAACAATAGTAAGGAGTCACCTTTGGTAAGGCTGTTCCACACCTGTAACTTGGCAAATATTGATATCTTATCTTGAGGCCAGCTATCTGAGTGACAAGAAATTAGAAAAGCAATCAGTCTAGCTTTGTACCTAATTTGCTGCAGAACAAATAACCTCATATACTGAACTCTAATAGGTGCTCTCCTTGTATTATTTGCTCTCAGCAGAGCTACAACAGTATAATGTAGGAAATGAAGTAAGCAATCATAGGCTTCAAGTGCATATCCAGAAAATGAATGACTTCAGTCACCAGTAGAACTTTTATAAGTGACTACAGTTACAAGACATGAATAAAGAACATGTAATTCGCCTATATGTGAAGACCACAAAGTGCTCTAATGATGTTTGGCTCATTTGATTTGATAGCAAAAGAAGTGGAAGCATGCAAAAATCACAAGGAATTCAAGTCCAAAGAGTATTAACCTAGAATGCCTTTTCTGGGAATATCTGCAGTCTCCCAGCCTGATGCACACAGACCACTCAGGGCTTTTTATTTAGCTGACTGGGTAAGTTGTGGGGGAAACTGTTGTGGTCTAGACATTCCCAGTGCAGAAGACGGTATTGTGTGGTCTCAAAGAGTACCTAGAGTCCATTCAGAAGAGATGTTTCAGTTGTGTAAATACATGAGCTGCCACTAGTGCACAGTACTTCCCATAAAATCAATTCAAAAGAATCAACTCAGAGTTTTTTCCCCATGACTAAGAAGATGATGGAGAGGGATCAAAACTCTACAAACCTAGCAAAGACCTATGTGACAAGGTAGAACCAAGAGGAACAATGACAACACTATCATTCACAAGTCACAAAGTTCTTTCCATATATATTTTACTCTCTATTTTGTTCAACAGCCTGAGACCTACTGGTTTTGGCTCTCCCATAATTACCCTCCATTGCTGAAAAGGAGTGTTTCCATACTCAAAATGCAGTTTTTGACCATCAAACATTGCTTTCTGCTATTGGGAAGTAGTAAAAATAGTTGAAGAGACAAATTTCTTTTCACCTTAGGGGCCAAATGTCCAAAATGACCTCTAAATTTACACCCACAAAATTACAGGCACCCATTTTGTGTCTGTATATCCAAAGGCAGCTATATGTAACTGTGTGACAGCACGGTGCTCTGTCCCCATCCTTTGATGCCCCAGAAACTGCTCAGACCCACTTTCTTCTAGTATTCAGTCTGTATTTTATTTCAAACCCTTCCACCAACATCAGTACAGTGCAACATCACTGTTTTCAGTCCCTACATTTTTCAGTCTCTTTTTACCAGGGCCCTAAAAGGGAAAGAGATCACCCCATTTTGGGAGCTCTTTCAGCCTGGGTTCAGCTAGCCCAGTCCTCCTCCCTTTGTAACAATTCCTTCCTCACTTTTATCAGATTAGCCAGCTGAGGGCAAATTAGTTCCTTACCTCCCTACTGTCTCTTTCTGATTAGCTAATTGCTCAATCAGCCATCACTGGGGAAACTAACTGAGCCACAGTGATCAGAGTACTGACCCACCTATCAGGCTTCAGCACTCTGTCACAAACTACCTATCTGATATACTCAGCCAAGGTGTCATTGGTCCCACAGGATCAGTGCTATGCCCCAGCTTTTAAAAAGTCCTTGGGAGGTACCCCTTCAGTGTGCCATGCCCCCAAGGGCTTCAACTCTTCCACAAGGGTAAGCCATGTGGCCTTAATGCCTCCAAGACTGAGCCTCTGGCTCCAACACTCTTGTTTCACTCCCTGAACTATGCTGAGTAAGTCCAACTAAGCTAGACTCCTGTTTAGAGAGTTTTCCCCTCTGTAGGATCAATGCACCTTAGAGAGTATTCGCAGTGGCACCAGAGAAACCTATTAAAAGCAGAGTAGGGGTTACTAATCAACTGGAACAGAGCATCAGAAGTCCTTTGGGTATCAATGAGAAGCAAAGGTTAAAGCACAGTCCATGGTGGCCAACATCAGAGTTCCCTTGAGCCATGCTGCTGTAGGAACCATCTTGGTTTCCTTTTTCTCTGTGTCTTTGTCTTAGGCCTGGTCTACAGGAGAAAATTAGGCTGACCCAGCTATGTCGCTAAGGGATATGAAAAATCCACACACCCCAAGTGACGTCATTAAGCCAGCCTAACCCCTGATGTAGACAGACAGCTGAGTTGACAGGAGAATTCCTCCATCGATCTAGCTACTGCGTCTCATAGAAGTGGATTACCTAAACTTATGGGAGAAGCCCTCTAGTCAGCATATGTAGTTTCTATACCAAAGTGCTACAGCAGCACAGCTGTAGCGTTTCAAGTGTACACAAGCTATTAGCTACAGGAGAACCCTGTATCTCTTTCTGAGCCCAGTTCTTCTTACTACCTCCTGCCATCGCCTCCATTGTCTTCCTTCTGAGTTCACCTGTGCTTCACCCAGCCAAGGTGGGAGCCCCCTGTTGGAAAGTGCCAATTGTTCAGTTCTTGGGGTTTCCACTGGCTCTGTAGGGTCTTCCATTGATGTGGGTTGGTCCAAGTCAGTTCTTAACAACCGTTTCACCCCAGATAGTTATATGACAAAACACCTCGTGTGTTCTGTTCTTTACACTCAGTGCATAGCAATTCCAAACACATGCGGAAACCAAGGCACATATTAGAATAAAAAATATCAAAATTCCCACATTCACCATGCAAGGTCACAGGTGCATGCATAAATATGTTTTATAGCGATGTCTGGGGAGAAATGTGGGAAAATAGCAAGAATTTTCCCCCAAAATGTTCCACCTTCCCTTTATTTCCCCCTCCCCCCTTCAAGCTTTGAAAAATTTCAATGAGCTCAATGGCTAGTACAGGAACAGGGAAAACTTTTCATAAAAAAAATTGGGAAAATTTTTCCTATGTTCATTTGAATTTTATGTCAAAATTTGAAAAATGTTTGGCGAGAGGTAAAATTTGGCTGAGGAAATGGACCTGCCTTCAGTTTTGTATATGCAAGTTCTGATGCCATTTTCACACAGCTTTAAATTTAGGTAAATTTTCTTCTCTGCCTGACAGTTTACATCTAGTGAAAAGAGAACAGAGGCTGGCTTCAGATCTCAGATAGCCATTTGGGGCTTTGGTTGTTTATTGGTACTATTTGAACCACTCGAGTCTATAAACTGGGGTTAGTCATCATGCATTGCATTGTGGTATTTGGAAATTTTCATACTAGTCACAGCCAGAATAAGGAAGCATAAAGGGGCACAAAATGCAAGATTATAGTGGAAACTAGTTGGCTGAGCATGTTTAAATAAGCAAAAAAGTACTGCATTGTGGTGTCTAACAACTTAAATTCCTCAAGAGGAAGAACATACATGGAGAGTGACGCAGTCCCTATTTATTTTCTGGCAGAGAAAGTTTCTCATGAACCTTTTGGCCATTGAAAAAAAATAATTGGAATCTTCATTGAGAACCTCAGCCTTGCAGAAAAATTCTGCCAGTCCATGACTGTGTATTTCCAAAGAGTAAGAGAATATTCACCTATCAACTGCCATAAAAGATCACTGGGAGAATTGAGGTTTCAGGGCTCACAAGTACAATACAACAAATCTGAACTTAGCCTTCAGTATACGAGTCCCTCCGCAATTCAGAGTGCTTTGAGCAGGGATGCAATAAAGGGCTATAGACAGATGATTTAAAGTTCCCTCTGAAAGGAACTGTTACAAGTGAAATAGTCTGAGGCCATAGAAATAGCTAGTGTTCTAGACAACAAACCCACTTTCAGATGGAGGAAGTGAAACCTCTGGCAGTTACTGATACATGGCATTGTCAGCTTCTTTGAGGTTTGCATAGGCAAGCATGCTACAATCCTCTACAAGTAAACAGTTCCTTGAAAATTTCACCTCCTCTTTCCCCTTTATTTTCTGTATTCCTGAAGGCAGAATGGCTTGAATTTAACACATAGGGAGGAGAGCTATAATCTGATATTATCTTTGCTGTTGAACTGATCTTTTCCCTCAGTTTTGTTTAGTAAGGAAGATGTGGTCTTCTGGAAGGAAAATACAGTCCCTCATCTGAACACTCACCTCACACAAGCTCTCTCCTAAGCAGTTTCTCTTCTACTATTTAGAGAAACCCAATTATTTTTCAAACATATCCATTCGTGTATAACAATGGAATGTTAGGCCTACTCTATTACCAATTCTAATTAGTTTTCACCCCGTATATAAAGGTCTTAGAATTTAATGTTCTTTCAACATTTTCTCTATCAATTAGGATGATTCTAAACACTGAAATACATATATAGATACAGTAGCCTCCAACTCAGTAAGGGGAACTGGGATAGCAGACAGGCTAGAGTAGTTGGGAAGGTTTAAAATTAGCTTCTAAAGGGAAGATTCTTAAGGGGTTAAGCCCAATACATATGCTTAGTCATAACACAAACTCAAGGCCCCACAATTGCCCCTGTAATCACAAATCTTTGGTTAAAAATATATATCCTGGTTAAGTTTGGAGGTGAAGGCAGCAATAAAATAAAATATATATATATAACCAATGGAAAAGTGGGGAAGCTCACAGCAATAAGTACAAATCAGTACAAGTTAGGAAATGCAGAAAGACAATTGATAAGGGCAGCTAAAGGTACTAATGAAAAAAAAATCAATGGCCAGTAGAGTTAAGCACAGCCAGAAAGAATTCCTTAAATATATAAGAAACAAAGGAAATCCTAGCAATGCTATAGATACAATACTAGATAAGGATGGCAAAATTGTTAGTCATGATGTAGAAAAGGCAGAAGCATTCAATAAATATTCCTGTTCTGTACTTGGAGAGAACCGAAATAATGTATTTATTTCTTACAGTAATAATGAAATACTTTCTATTCCATCAGTAACTAGGGAGAATGTTCAAGAGCAACTATTAAAATTAAACATTTTTACATCTGCAGGACTGGATAACTTGCACCTAAGAATGTTTTAAAAATTGGCCTATGAGCTCTCTGAACCGTTTATGATGATTTTTAACGAATCTTGGAACACTGGAGAACTTCCAGAGGACTGTAAAAAATACAGATGTCATAATATTTTAAAGGGGTAATTGGGATAATTCAAGTAACTACAGGCCAGTCAGTCAGATACTGATCCCAGGCAAAACTGGTACATAATGATAGGGACAGGTCAGTTATACAGGCCAACCTAGATTTCTTACTAAAGTTGGCTTATCTGAACAGTATGCATTTTAATGCAGTCAAATGCAAGACCACATATCTAGAAACAAAGAATGTAAGTCACACTTATAGGATGGAGGACTGTATTCTGGAATAAAGTGACACAGAAAAGAACTTATGGGTAAGGCTAGGATTTATTCAGGGATATTTTTGTTAAGTTATGGACAGGTGAGGGGCAATAAATAAAAATTTACTGTCTGTGACCTATCCATGACTTTTACCAAAAATACCCCTGATTAAATCTCTACTTCTGGTCCCCTGCTGCTTCAGGGGACCCCAGCTGGGGGGGCCCTGCTTCAATGCTGGGGGTTGACTGCCCCCCAGCCGCTGCTCCTGGGGACCGCTCTCTAGATGCCTGTGGGTGCCCCGGGGCTGTTACTCCAGCCACCCTGGGAACGCTGCTGCTCGGGCCATTCCCAGGGCACCGTCAGGACCGCTGCTTGAGCCCTCCCCGGAGCCACACCAGCCGATTTTCCAGCAGTCCTTGGAGCCAGCTGCCTGGGGCCACCCAAGCAGCGGCCAGTGCAGTTGGCCCCAGGGCAGCCTCTGGGACCGCTGCTCAGACACTCCCTGGGGTTGCGCCCAGGAGTGCTGCTCGTGCGGTCCCTGGAGCCAGCTGCCTGGGGCCACCCAAGGAGCAGCTGGTGTGGCTGGCTCTGGGATGGCCCCCAGGACCGCAGCTTGGGTGGTCCCCGGGACCGCTGCTCGGGCAGTCTTCAGGACCAGCCACACCGGGTGCTGCTCGGGCGGTCCCTGGAGCCAGCTGGTCCCAGGTCCTGGGTCACTCCCGCAGTGGCCGGTGCAGCTGGCTGTGGGGCGGCCCAGAAGTCTGTGGAAGTCACAAGGTCGCAGAAAGTCACAGAATCTTTTCTACGACCTCCGTGAAAGAATCACAGCTTTCCTTATGGGGCATGGTAGATAACCAACTGAATATGAGCTCCCAGTGTGATACTGTAGCCAAGATGACAAATGAGATTCTCTTAGATGTATAAACAGGGGACTATCAAGTAGGAGTAGGGAGGTAGTACTATATCTATATAAAGCATTAATGAGAACATTACGGCAATAGTGTATCCCATTCTGGTGTCCACAGTTCAGGTTAGGTGAAGTGGTCAGACTAGATCATAATGGTCCCGTCTGGCCTTAAAATCTATGCAATATTTAGTAGTATGTACCATGCATGTCAGAAAAATAAGACCAGGGTGTACCCTTACTGTTCAGCTATGGTATACTGCCTTTTAGAATGGCACAGTCTAGGTGGCTAACCACAGACAGAACACTTCACAGCCTGCAACTCATTTCAGACACACTGCATAATCCTGCAGACCTGCTTTACATTCTGTAGTAATAATTTAAAAAAAAAAAGTTGAATGTATCTTTTAAATATATATATATATATAATATTTTATTTATTATATATAAATAAATAAAATGTAGTGATCATAAAAGCTGCCGGAGTAACCACCCTGTACACTGAATTCCTCTGTTTATACACAGCAGTGTATAGCAACAGCAGTGCAAGTTTCCCTCAGTGAGCTGCAGGGCTGAACTAAAGGGACCATGGGTCCTTTCTAATCCTGTCCAACCTATGACTCAGATACCTGACTATCCAGTAGGAACAGGACTGAAATGAAACTCTTCTCACATAGGTCAACAAACAGCTACTGGAACAGTAACTTTTGGTCTCTATAAACATGGTGACATGTAGCAGAAGGCTCTGTAGCCCATTGCCAGCACAAGTGATCCAGTTTCCCATTTCCATTTCATAGCACTTGCTCCAAGTTAACAGAAAACTATACTGATTTTGCTCAACTCAGAAGCCTGTAGCGCGAAAAGCTGATGCTAATTTAATGTTTATCTATTTCTCAGTTTATTCAGCTGAGAGGTAAGCCTTATCTTTTGAAATTTCAACATGCTGTGTCAAAAAGCCTGGGTGCAGCTTCCCTATATATAAATACAATAATTAATCAAGATTAGTTACAAAATAATTCCTTTGGAAAATGTTGATTTGGCAAAATCAAAAAGTTCCATGGGAAGTGATGAGCCTATCAAAACTTCCAATGGAAACCAGGCAGGCAGACACTCTGGCCAGCTGGCTTTTTGCCAGCCTGCCTAGTTCCCCAGACTGGCTGCCTGAATGGCTTCCCAGGTCCTCAGATGGCCATCTGAGGAGCTACTGGGACCCCCAGCTGGTGGGCCAGGCAGCTCGGGATGTTTTGGTGTTTACATAATGAAATATTTCAGAATTTCAATCCTGTGGAAAATGTCATGCCTTTTTTTTTATTTGTATTTTTTACTTTGTGTACTAATTTGGGGTGAAAAAACTCAAAATCTTGAAATTTTTCATGGGATGGACATTCTGTTTCCCATTCACTTCTAGCTCTATTCAATCAATCAATGGTACCATCGCTCTTTACAGAGCATGCTGTAAAGGCTGCTGAGCCCAAGGTGCGAGTGACAGTCCTGTCCATAGGAAGGGCACACCCACGCGCTAGCAATGCTCTGAATAGGAGCAGATTTTGTCCTCCTCTGATGCCCTTGATCCAGTTTGCCTCGCAATACCTCACTCCATCTACAAGCTGACTCCGCCAACCAAAGCAACATTCTGCACTCCTTTCCCAACCATCCATAGAGATTCCAAAGGACATGAAGTCATCTTTACAAGCATCCCGAAATCTGTGCAGCAGTCTGCCTCTCTTTCTAGACCCTTTGCAAGCTTCAGAGTACAGCACACTCTTCGATCCTGTAATCTGGCATTCGCTTGACATGTCCATGAGTCTTTTGTTACTAATCAATGTTCCTATGAATGACATACCAGCATGATTTAATACTTCCACATTTGTCACCCTGTCTCGCCATCTTAGTCAAAGAATTTTGTGCAAGCATCTGATATGAAAGCTGTTTAGTCTTTTGATATGCTTAACATAAGTCGTGCATGTTTCTGAGCCATATAGAAGAGTGGATAAAACACGTGTCTCAAATACAGATTTTCACTTTATTTGACAATTTGTTACAGTTTCAGCCTCTGTCTTGCAAAAGACCAATGATCCTGACAGCTTTGCCAATTCTTCTTGTGAGCTCAGCATCAAGATCTACATTGCTGGTAATAGTAGAGCCAAGGTAGCAAAATTGGTCAACAACATTCAGATGAATACCATCTAATGTGATATCTGGAACTGGTTCTAAAGAGTCTTGGTGCATGGTAACTGCTTATTGCTAGCCCAAAGATTTTGCATGAATCAGAGAACTTGGAAATAAGATGTTGTAAGGGCATCAACGCTGAGAGCCACAAGGGCTGCATCATCTGCAAACAACAGGTCCCTTCTGATGATCTCCTTCACCTTCGTCTTAGTTCTGAACCTTGCAATATTAAACTAGTAGCATATCCAGGACCAGATGCTTGGGTGGGCAACAACGGGTGTGGGGAAGGTGAGGCAGGAAGGATGGGGCCACCTCCCCTCATCCTCTTCAGCCAGCCTTGTTCCACCCGCCTGGTGCCCCTGGCGGAGAGTGGGGTCGAGGGCTCACCCTGTTCCACCCGCCTGGCGCCCCTGCCGGGGAGTGGGGTCAGGGTGTGGGGGCTTGCCCCATTCCACCTGCCCAGCGCTCCTGCTGGGGAGTGGAGTCAGAGGCTCACCCCACTCCACCCACTTGGCACTCCAGTCAGGGAGCGCAGTCGGGGCGCGGGGGCTTGCCCGCTCCCCAGCTGGAATACCAGGCAGGCGAGCAGAGCAGGGCGAGCTCTGGACCCCACCGCCCAGCTGGAGCATGGGGCTGGCGGGCAGAGTGGGGCAAGCATTAGGGCTGGAGCAGGGCCGGTGCTAGGGAGGTGGGCCTGGATGCTATCCTTGGCTACACTCCTGTATTAAACCAACCTCCATCATGCCTAATGCTAAGACAGACACCCCCTGGAACATCATGGAACATATGTTGAAGCAGGAATGAGAAGTAAATATTAAACAATGTAGGAGCCAGTATGTAACCCTGCTTCACTCCATTGTTAAATGAGTCAAACTCCTGATTTTCGTACATTACAGTTGTCTTTATGCCATCGTATAAGGATTTCACAAAGTTTAGCAATATAGGTGGACAACCAATCTTCTTCAGAACAATGTAGAGCCCTGACCAACTAACTGTGTCAAAGGCTTTTGTTAAATCTTTAAAAGCCACATATAGTGGAATACGCTTCTCTCTGCACTTTTCCTGCAGTTGTCCTACAGAGACGACCATGTCTATGGTGGAGCATCCCTAGCGGAAGCCACACTGGCTGTCAGAATAGATTCTCTCTGCTAAATTTTGAAGTCTAGGTAAAAGAATACAGCTTAAGATTTTTCCCACAATGTAAAGAAGTGATATACCTCTGTAGTTATTACAATCACTTCTGTCTCCTTTGCTTTTATAGAGTTGGATAAAACAAGGATCCTTAAAATCTTGCAAAACAGTGTCTTCCTTCCAACAGAGTAGCAATACCTCATGCAAGTCTTTGTTTGCACATTTGTAGATTTCAGCAGGTAAACAGTCAGATCCTGAAACTTTGTGGTTGGGAATCTTTTTGACGCTTTGTTCAACTTCCTCTAGTGTAGGTTCGGCATCCAACAAAGTCATAACTTCAAACCCAGGCAATTCGTCTAGCACATGTTAGTCTACTACAGACTAAATCAATCCACCTCTCCAGTTGCTTCCCTTTATCAGTTATGATATTGCCATCCACATCTTTCACTGGAGCTGTCTTATTCTTGTTGGCCCAATGGCCTTTCTAATGCCCTCATACAACCATCCAGTGTCACCTGCGTCAGCCACCTGTTGGGTGCTGTCGCAGAGACCCAGCCAAAATTCTTGAGCATACCTCCTGGAAGCTATCTGAACAAATTTACAAGCTTCTCTTAAGTTGTTGAGCAAATCAGCAGTGGGAGTAGACCTGTAGGTGATCAGAGCAGATCTTTTCTTCTCAATGAATAGCAGCAATATCTCCGAATGGTCTACGAACCAGTCGACATTTTTCTTAGTACTCTTTCCAAAACTCTTGATTGCCACATTGTATATACTTGTCTTCAGGATGTCACATGCATCTGAAGCAGTTTCCTTCATTCGCTGTCTTTGCTGCTTCTTCATTAAAAAGCCATTTCTTGACAGTATCATTGATTTGGCACAAGTCAATACAAGGCTGTATGGCAGTTTTATTATGGTGGATCTTCTTAGCTTGAAATTTCACTTTGCAACAGACAAGAGAGTGATCTGTCTCACAGTCTGCACTTTGAAGAATCGTGTACACAAGATATCTTTCAAATATGTATATCTTGCCAGTACCAAGTCCAGCTGATGCCAGTACTTGCATCTTGGGTGTCTCCATGATGTTCTTCTTCCAATGTTACCAGCAAAGAAGGTGTTGGTCACCGATAAGCCTTGATTGGCACAGAGCTTGAGAAGTCTCTGACCATTGTCATGTGTACGTCCAATGCCATGCCTACCCAGAATCACAGGCCAGACCTCAACATTGGATCCAACTCTTGCATTGAAGTCTCCAAGGACTAAGATGGGTTACTTCCATGGAATCCAGCCAATCAGTTCTTCTAGCCTGCAAAGTTGGAGCATAGACACTGATGAGGCTGATGAATCCCTTCTGTAGGCTATGTCTACAATTGCTCTTTTGTCAGTAAAACTTTGTCAGTCAGCGGTGTGGAAAAAAATACACCTCTGGCCAACGTAAATTACACCAACAGAAGTGTTGGTTTGGACAGCGCTATGTTGGCGGGAGATATTCTCCTGCTGACATAGCTACTGCCACTCATTGGGGGTTGTTTAATTATGCCGACACGAGCTCTTTTCTGTCGGCATAGAGAGGCTACACGGGAGACCTTATGGGGCACAGCTGAATCAGTACAGCTGTGCCGCCGTACGGTCTCTAGTGTAGACATAGCCTAACTCAAAGTGTCATGATATGTATGGACACTGCAATCAGAGCACCACACAATGACATAAGTTCATTTCTGATATCTCTGATATTTGAGAGCTCCATTGATGTCTGTATAAACTAGTCATTTATCACCCCAAAATCCTTGCAGGCAGTAGATCAGGTTTTATATCTTTGGAGGGTGTACAGATGAGATGGGAAGGGGGCTTTCACAAGAACATGGATAGATACAGAAAGGAGTGACACAAAGCCTCCTGCTGAACCCAAATGTTACAATTTTCATTTAAATCCTGTTCAATGATAAATCACATGCAGTCAAAAATCTTTATAAATTACATACCTGTGAAGACTCCTAGGCTCAAATTACTGATGCTAAAGTCAGCATTAATGTAAGATTAAATATTTGGCACCTGATCTTGAGCTAGAAGGTATCCTTCTATGTGAGCTGATAGTGCCCTTAATTTAGATTCCCCAACACTTCCTATGATAAGAAAATTTCCCATTTTCACTTACTTACAATTTTGCCAGCCTTTAACTGTTTGGGCTGAAATTTTCCATACCACACATCTGTTGTGGACTGATTTATTTATTGATGTAATTAGTTTTTGTTTTGTTTTGTTTTTTTTAAGTTTCAGCAAAAATGGTTCAGCTATTTCTCAGAGTTTGCCAACATTGAAATCGGGGGGGGGGGGGGGGTGGCAGGGGTGGTCTTACTGCAGCTCGAGAAAACATATCTGAGCTAGCTTTAGTTTAGTTAACTTGGATACCAGGATAGTGAAGCCACTTCTAAGAAGTTAATAAAAATACTGGAGTGTGATCATCCTACTGCCAAGTCTCTGATGCAACTAGGGGCTTGTCTATGTGAACCATCAGACCACAACAAACTGGGGGGTGAATCTACCCTGCACCAGCCTGCTGCAGCCTAACTGTTCATGTGCAAACATCTTTTTAGAACTCTTTGAGTTAGTCCTCTTCGAAACAGGACTAGCTGAAAGTGCATTAATCAACTGTTAACATGCATCAGCAGGGTGTGTATGGACAGTTAGACTGCAGCAGGCTAGCACAAGGTAGATTCACACCTCAGCTTTCTGCAGTCTAATTGTCCATATAGACAAGCCTTGAGAGATAAAACAAGTTTGTAATGACCAACTTCTGAATTTCTTTTTCCCTACAAAAAGGTGTTAGGTAGAACTCATTGGAATGCAGAATTACCACTCTGCAGGAAATTCCAACATTTTTAATTTTTTTACTTCCAAAATTGGAATATAAAATTGAAATTTCCCATGGAAAAAAAATTCTGAAATTTCCTTTTGAAAATATAAAAACCAGAATGTGATATGGTCAAAATCATTTCATTTTGACTAAAGTTTAAACAAAGTCTTTCAACCTTATCAACTCAACTTTTATGTTATGATATATTATAATGCCTGGGAATCTGCCCAGCCCTGGGAGCCTGCTCACCTACCAGGTGGGTAGCTGAGGAGCCCACAAACTGGACAACCTGGCTTCCTGCCAGCCTGTCCACCAGCTGGTGGGAGGCTTGGCAGGAAACCAGGGAGAGAGACAAACCAGCTCGCACCGTGGTTTCTGTTGAAACATTGGACAGAATCAATACATTCGCATGGAAGTTTTTGATTTTGTTGAATCAGCATTTTCTGACAAAACAGTTCTGTCAGAAAATTTGCAGCCAGCTCTAGCAGCTTTATCTTAGGCTTTAGCTCCTCCTGTGCCTCACACATCGGTCAGTCCAATTCCTCCATTGATTGCAGTTGCTCACTAGTTGTGGTACTTCTGTCACCATCTTCCGCCAATTCTTCCTCGGCCTTCCTCATTTCCTCTTTCCTCCCTCAGGTACCCAAATCAATGCTTGCTTAGCATATCTCCCACCTGGCATACGGTTTACATGTCCCAACCACCTGCACCTTTTTTCTTTGATGATATTTTCTAACATGTCCTCCTTGGCCATTTGTGACAGGCAACCTCCAATCTCTTTTTGTTAGCTGATCTAGTGCCGGATAGAATTATAATTACAGGTATATTATACCTCAAGATTTATTAAGATGAATTTTCCTTTTTCTACCTTTTACACTGTGATATCTTTCTACTCACTTTCTTTCATGAAGTTAATCTAACTTTATTCTGGAAGCCAGGTGTCTACTCATTCCCCTTGAACTCTCTTCATCAAGGTCCCGTGTGCTTAAAGAATGTCTGTCATTTAAGTGCTTCACTTGTCAGGCAGCTAATTACATTAAAGGTCTTTTTAGTACTCTGGAGTATATAGCTCTGTGGCGTGAATAAAGAGGCTTAAAATGCTTTTAGTTCCACTCCTTCACTGGAAGTTCTATACATATGAATAGTGCATATTTTTTTAAAAAAAAAATACACTTAAGAACCAGGAGATTTAATATTTTAAACATATCATGCATTAAAATCAGTTGTCTCACCTCCTTTTATGCTCCAGACTGGAGATGGGCATCACCCACAAAATCTGAGGGTTTTTTTTACTTTTTAGAGCTTGGATCCAGGGTTCTCCTTCAGTCCATTATAGACAAAAGAACCAGCTTGAAATTTGGGTTCTGAAGTGGTGTTATTTGTTTCAGATTATACAACAACAATGTCTGGAGATGCTCAGATTTTGGGATATTCTGAGATCTGTTTCTACTCCAGATCCTAAGTACAATGCTACTGAGTATATGCTGTAGGCAACAAAAACAAAAGAAATCCAACAGAGGTGGTATTCTTTATTCTTCATTGTTGTTACAACACAAAAAGTGTGCACACTGTTTAACTGAGAGCCTGAGTGGGCCCCAGGTAGCTCTGAGAGTAGGCTATGCATATGGAGGCTTATGGATATGCTTGCAATCCAACCAATTTGCACATAGCCTCTTGCAGTGCACCCATCTGCACATGCTCAGCCATTGCCTTTGAAAATCCTGTGTGTATCTATCTCCCCACTTACACCCTGGAATAAATGCTTAAACAATTACTGGAACCCATACATGCACACACAAATGCTTCTGAAAAGTTAGGCCTGAATGTATAGAAAAACTCACTACTACCTTAAACGTTGAAAGCCAAAATCTCATGTTAAACTCAGATTCCTATTTCCTTCACAAAAGGTCTAGCATCACTTTGGCAACAACTATTGATCGCTCTTTTCTTACCATTTATCCTACTGGAGAACAAAGTTGCTCATATCTTCTGTGTCTGAATGTTTCCCTCCTACTTACCTCCCTGGTTTCTTAGGACATAACATCCTCTTTTTCCTGTAAGTGGCTACTACTATTTTAAGACATCTCTTCCAGGACTAGTACTTTGGATTAACCAGGATTAGCATGTTCAAGTGAAACTGGAGTAGACACCCTTATTCAAAGGGTGCGTTTCACTAAATATCCTGCAGGCCGATCCAGGCAGCAGGAGTCACTCTAGAATCCTGCCTTTGGCAATGTGCTATCACATAAGCACTGGGCTGCCATGTGTTTAAACAACTACCTCAAAAGTCAGTAGGAAATTAGAGAAACAGGTGATCCATGAAAAGCAGGGAATTTTAGACTGCCTACAGGCCTGTAAATAGCAGGTGTTTTATTACCTCCATCTGTTTAGTTAGGAGACTTCATGATAGAAGCAGCAACCATGTAAGTGAAAGCTTTTATTCTGAAATTAGGATAATCTTTTACCCCTTGACTAAGATATGTTTATGGAAATCAGTCTGGTCAATTGGTTGTTCTCATTAAGAATCTGACCAGAGAATAAACTCACTATTAACTTCTCAGTCCATACCAAAATACAAACTGATTAACATAAATAGGCATTGAGTGATTTACTAAACAAGAATCTATCCAGCCTGCAAATCTATTCATCCTTTTCCACACTGATGCCAAACAGTTCTGGGGGAGCTGGTCTCATCCGCTATTTACTCAAGTCTTCACATTCTCCTCAGTTCTTGAGCAAATTTCCCGTGTGTTACTGCACAGCTGCAGAAACCTGCCAGCAAGAACAACACTATTTAGGTTCATTGGTTTAATGACAGTTACACTAAAAGGCGGTAAAGAGGCCTATTTTCAAAATGTTGCTTTTTGCCTTCACCTTTATCTTTTGACAGTTTGACTTTGATCCTTAAAAAAAAAAAAAAAAAGGTTGCTTGTCTTTTCTTCAGTTGCCATTTCATTTAATCCTCTCAACACCACCTCTTACAGAAATGAGCTCTTCTACCTCAGTTACACTCAACTGATCACTAGCAAGCAGCTGCTATGCTAGTCTATTTGTTAGCTCTGGGTGAATAACAAAATATATATTCTTGATTTTACCATATTCATTGCATAAATGTGTTGAATTATTAGAACATCTCCATAAAAGGGTGGATAGCTTTGCTTTGTTTTTTAAGTTTATTTTATAGATTTATTTTCCAAATCTCATGACATTATCAAATCAATTATTTGACAATATTAATTGGCCAATTCTAGTACATAACAATATATTTAATTAAAATGATTATCCTGATTTTCTTTGAAACACAGGCTATGATTGCTGTAGTTGAGTATATGCTATTGTTCACTGCATATATAGAATAAAATACAGAATTACGTTCATGACTTTAATTATATTGTATCTTGATGTGTTAACGCTAGGGCTACTTCCCAAAAGATCCCATAGTATACTGCTAATCTCTATACTTAAAATTGAAACTAGTGTTTTATTGTAAGCCTAATATTGACCACTTCCTAGTTTTGCCAAAACTAAACCAATCCACCTCAAATTTTAAATATTTTCTGAGGAGTTGAAACAAATGAACTAAGTATTTAAGAGGTATAAGGGTTTTAAAAAAATAGGCTCTCACTTCTTGAACTTTTACAAACTTTTGACTCAAAAACTTCAAAAAGGCATGATCTAGAAACCCTATATTTTAATTCACTGGATTTGGCAAGGATGGTTGACTTTGACTTGGTTTTGGGAGGGTTGGGTGGCAGTGGGGCTGTTGACAGAATTTAGTAGTTAAATATTGTTTACGTGTATGTTGGGCAGCAAGGAATCTTTAATGCCCTATGTCCCTGATGTGGAGTATAGAAATGATCTATGACCTTGATGCAGAAGGCCAAAATAGGAGAAGCATTTGGAAGTGAACTTGGAGAGAGAGACACCTACATAGATTCAAACTGGTGACCTACAAGTGAAAGGCTCTATAGCTCATTAGCTATACCTAAGGTATTCAGTCCCCCCAATAAGTGCTAGTATTACTGAAGAAGGCTTGCATTCTTGAAAGATGAGTTTATTAAATCATGATCTGACCATTTTGAAGTCTACAAAGGCAGGGCCATCCACTATCTAGACACAGAAAAAAAGCCTCAAAACATACCACATTCAGTCTCCTGTAAACATTCTCCACAAGTAAATGTCCTAATATGTTCCTAAAGGACAGTTCCCATTCACCAAAATACAAACAAGTAAAAGAAATATTAACGCAACCTCCACATTCTCTTCTAATTATGTTTTACACCAGAAAGTATTTCCAACAATTATTGCAGGACCTTCATGCTAATTAAGAGGGGATCCTACACTACATACAAAAATGCTGGGCACTTGCTCCTTTATTTAATTGCATTACAACAGGATGGAGGACTCCACTAACTACACAGGAAGTATGGGGTGGTGGAGCTTGGCTCCATAATACTCTGAGTAGCCTAGTTAACCTCTTGATGACCACTTTACTAGAGTTGAGCTAGGGTCAAGGCCGGGGCCAGCAAAGCCATGGCTAGGCTTTGGTTTGGGGCCTGAAAGGCTCACCAGGCTAGGCCTGGGGCTGCATTTCTTATACCCAAGATGTCAACCCATGATATGGGCGACCTACAGTCAAATCCCCCTTCTCTCTGATGTAGAGCAAGTTCTTGAACTCAGGTCTTCCACCTCTCAAGTTAGTGCCCCAGCTACTGGGATATGGTCTCAATATCATCTGTTGTAGTTATTCTACTTTTTATGAAATACTTAAATAGTCATTGGAGAAGGGACTGGAATTCAGGTCTCTCAGGTAAGTGTTCTAACTACTGGGCTATAGAGTTTCTTTCACTGTGGCCCAAAATGAATCAAACAGGCAATATGAACTGCTACCTGCTTATTCTTTTTTGGTATAGAAAAGAATGTTTGAAAAGGTTGTTTCTTTACTACTTCTTTGTTTAAACTAGTTAATTTCTATTGCCTTAAGTGGTATGATGGGATAACTTTCTCAATAACTATGGGGCAAGAAGTTTTTCTGGTTCCTTTAATTGAAGAAGAGATTTCTGTATAAAAATGCTTACACTAAAGTCTGAGCCTTTTTTGAAGGCTATTTTTAGCTGCTAGGTTAATGGAAATGGCTTGCTGTGGTCACATGTCTTATTTCTAATGGCAAATAAATGTCAAAGCAAATCATACTTGTTGCTAAACTGGAAGATTTATTCCACAAATATAGCAGCATAAAACCAACAATCATTAACAGATGGGTGATGAAAATATGTGCTGTAAAACTGTTAAGTAGTGTTGAACAGAAGGTTTTGGCTGGACCAATTTTGGCTTAGTATTGCTGCCAGCAATTGCAGTACATACCATAAATGCTCACAAAATACGTATGACGACAATATGCTCCCATCTCCTCCCATCTATTATTTAAATTCCCATGTCTTATTTTGGGGGGAAATTTGGAACTCCAAGTAGCTTTAAAAGTGACTGTAGTAATCCCAGAGATGTTTTTATTTTCTTTCAAATTCATTGTAGTCTCTACGCTTCAGTAAAGTGATTTATGATATAAAATCCAAAAAAGCAGCTTCTGCCTTAATGGATTGATTCCCAGGCATCCTGTTTGGTAATGACCTTCAAACACCTAGCTTCCACCAGCCTAGAAAGTATGGAGTGGTGAAGCACTCAACCTCCTAGCAGGGGAGAGTTGATTCTTAGTGCATCTCCTGCTGGGCATTCCAAATCCAATCCTCAGTAGCACACCCTGCCCTCTTTATCAGATCCAGAAGAAACATGCATGGTGGAAGCTGTTGCTGTAGAATTGTGTGTTAAGAAAGAGGGGAAAGCGTGTGTTGGAGGAAGGGGTGAATGGAGAGACAGCGGCTGGGAATCGAAGTTCTGGGTTCGACTTATCGCGTCTTGTCTGGACGCGATAAGTCGAACCAGGAAGTGATCGCCGTCGACTGCGGTACTCCAGCTAGACGAGAGGAGTACCGCGGCGTCGACGGGGGAACCGCGGCGTCGACGGGGGAGCCTGCCTGCCGCGTGTGGACTGAGGTAAGTTCGAACTAAGGTACTTCGAACTTCAGCTACGTTATTCACGTAGCTGAAGTTGCGTACCTTAGTTCGAATTTGGGGGTAAGTGTAGACCAAGCCTGTATCTCAACATACATGAAGACTGTAAACTCTACAGGGCAGGGACAAACTTTTTGTGTGTGCAGAACCTAGCACCAAGTATGCTTGGCCCCTACCTGAATACAAATAAGTTAAATTATACATTAAAATAGTCTAATACCAATCAACCTCTCCTCCCCTGATATTCATCAATACCACTGATATTCATTTGACAAGATAGCAGGCTCAAGCATGAAGTCCAGGAAGCTGCCCTCATGAGATGTGTGATGCTGTATGCTCTCAACAGCTGCTACCCGCCCAGTACTTGAACTGGGCGACAGATTACAGGTGGGAATGTCACAGTCACACTTCTCACAGCTGCCAGTTTAAAAAAAAAAAAACATGTTCGGGGAAAAATTGACACTTCCTCTTGTTTCTTCGCCCACCCCCATTCCCACAACTCAAGCACTTGGACCGGCCAGACTGGTTGTTAGCTTAACAGGGCACCAAGTCACAGAAGGCCTATATTCTATTTTCTTACCCTTCTTGGCAAGGAAAACTGTTTCCTCACATAGGGTGGATTTGCTGATGTAAAGTGGTCAGCAGTTTAGGCTCACTGCTTCAGGACTCTTCCCAAAAAGAAAAGAGCAAGTGAGCTAAAAACCTGGCACTACTCTGCAAATTCACATCTGCTGTATGGAATTGTTTTCACATTAATCTCTGAAGAATAATCCGATCCAGTTTGCTTGTTATAAGATGACATAAATGTGTGTTGTATTTAGCTTGGCCCAAGCATGAATTTTTTGGCAATTCAGACCTAATACATCATCTCTGCAGAGCATCTTCCAATAAATTTTTCCCATGGCACCAACACTGGCCCTTGGGAGACCTATAGGAATTGCAAAAGAGATTGTGAGATGGGATGTATGGTGTGAGGCACAGAAGTGGTCTCTGGAATGTTATCCCCAGGAGCTCTAAAAACAGCTGGAAGTTGTGTTATAGCCCCAGCTGGGAAGTCATGTTTGTTTAGCACATAAAGCATTACATTATCTTGGATGGTGACTGCATCAGCAAAAAATAATAATAATAATCTTTACATACCATAAAGTGATTGGTTTTAATAATGGATATAATAAGAAAGCAACACAGATATGCACATACACATATGCCTTACGATACACACATCCAGCTGTCTAGCAAATTACAATTTTATTTTTAAAAAAATCATGTTCAAGCTTTTCTCTGTTCGTTTTTCTACTATCAAATTCTCCAAGAGCAACAATGACAGACAAGTGAGAAAAGGGAAAATAGCTTCAATAGAACATACGAATGGCCATACAGGGTCAGACCAATGATCCATCGAGCCCAGTATCCTGTCTTACAACTGTGGCCAACAGAATGCTTCAGAAGGAATGAACAGAACAGGGCAATTATCAAGTGATCCATCCCCTGTCTCCAATCTCAGCATCTGGCAGTCAAAGTTTAGGGACACCCAGAGCAGGTGGTTGACTCCCTGAGCATCTTGGCTAATAGCCGTTGACGGACCGATCCTCCGTGAACTTTTTTTTTTTTAACCCATTTATACTTTTGGCCTTCACAGCATCCCCTGGTAACAAGTTCCACAGGCTGATGGTGTGTTGTGTTGTGTGAAGAAGTACTTCCTTTTGTTTGTTTTAAACCTACTGCCTATTAATTTCATCTTTTTAATCTCTCATCACATGGAAACTGTTCCATAAGTCTAATAATTTTTGTTGCCCTTCTCTGTACCTTTTCCATTTCTAATATATCTTTTTTGAGATGGGGCAACAAGAACAAACAAGCTTGATTCTCCTCTCACTTACATGAGGGCAAATAAAAACAATTCTATTGAAGCCAATGGTGTAAAATTAGTGAGAGTGAAGCTTCAGGCCCAGTGAATTGTAAAGAACTATAATCTAAAAGCTGCCCTTTTGGCTCACTGCACTAATATTCTTGTCTGTTGGACTACCGGTGAACACTCACTGATTCAATCAAACCCTGACACTGTTAGCTGTGGGTCAGCGCATTGTCAGCCCTTCATGTAGAGTAGAGGGAAATCATAAAATGTGATTTAAAATATCATCCTGGGAATGTTTAATTGCTTTTTTAAAGAATTTAAGAAAAAATACATAAAAGGCAATTTACAAACAGTGCTGGGAGGAAAGAATTGCTATATTTGCTAATAGCAATACCTAGCTAAAGGAAATATAAACTGGTATAAGGGCATTAGGAAATAGGCGAAATATAGGGGAAACCATTAAGGCTCATGGAGTGCATGCCAGTAGCCAAACATAGCAGTGTGAAGGAAAATAATGTATTGTTTTTTGAACTCCATGCAGAGAAGGAGGGAGCCCATAAACCCTCCTTGCACAATAGCCTTTTTGTTCACCATCACCACTCATCAGCTGCTCGGCCAGGTATCATGTTTTCCTTCTTTGGAAGGCATGTGGCATGGTACTTCTGAATGGCTGGAGCATGTTGATTCTGGAGTGGGTGGCACAATAGTTGCTGAGTGTTAACTGTGGCAGACAGACAAAACCGTTTCCAACACACTGAAAGGCTCTTCAGTATAGAAAATTGATCATTTGAAAGGTGCTCTCCCCCTCACTTTCCTTCTCCCTCGCAGGTTACTGCCAAAAGACTTTAAATAGAATTCCTGAGCTTTTTCTCCCCATTTAATGGCACATTGGGTCTTGAAAGCTTATCCCAGACACTTTAGCTGACAGTATGGGCTATTTCATATTTCAGCCAGCATCGGTAAACAACCCAACTCCTGGTGGTGAAAAGTTAGGCCTGAATGTATAGAAAAACTCACTACTACCTTAAACGTTGAAAGTTTAAGAGTATTATGGAGCCAAGCTCCACCACCCCATACTTCCTGTGTAGTTAGTGGAGTCCTCCATCCTGTTGTAATGCAATTAAATAAAGGAGCAAGTGCCCAGCATTTTTGTATGTAGTGTAGGATCCCCTCTTAATTAGCATGAAGGTCCTGCAATAATTGTTGGAAATACTTTCTGGTGTAAAACATAATTAGAAGAGAATGTGGAGGTTGCGTTAATATTTCTTTTACTTGTTTGTATTTTGGTGAATGGGAACTGTCCTTTAGGAACATATTAGGACATTTACTTGTGGAGAATGTTTACAGGAGACTGAATGTGGTATGTTTTGAGGCTTTTTTTCTGTGTCTAGATAGTGGATGGCCCTGCCTTTGTAGACTTCAAAATGGTCAGATCATGATTTAATAAACTCATCTTTCAAGAAAACCAGAAGAAAATTTAGAAAAATAGCACAAAAGCAAGCTGTATGTAGTGTCAAGGTGAAGTCAAAGTTTGCTGCAGGTGTTCTTAATGGTCTCTAGCATAGGCTTCATATTGCTAACCTAGTTAAATTAATTGAGCATAGGCAGAAATGTTTATTGTCATGAATATTTGTACTAATATAAAGTTTGAAAGGCATTGGAAAGAAGTGAACAACACACAAGAAAGGGTTGTTAAGAGATTCGGCATAGATTAAATCAGTTTATGGGATACAAATAGGACCTTTTTCTAGTATTTTTGGTCAGTGCAGAGAACTATTAAAAGCACATCCTTCTTTCCCCTTCTGAATTATTCAGGCTAGTCACTGATTCTCATATTGCTAGTAAACCTGTTGCCTATTAGTATTGCCATTCACAATTTGTTGCTCTGAATTCTGGATGAACATTTTCCCCAATCACCCACATTCACATCACACAACCAAGAAGTTTCTCAAAAAACGGAGTAGGAGAGAATCCAGAATAATAATGCTAGTTCGTTGAATAGTGCCAGTTCATTGCTGCAATGTTTTAAGATTACAGATTAGAATTGTGTGGGATAGAAAAACATGACAGAAGCATCTGTGTGAAATTCAGCTGTTACCATTTGCACAGCCCTTTGCCTTAGTTTTACTTTGCAGTGGTTTTGACCCCTAAAATTTTGCTTTTAATTTGGGGGTTCATATAAATACCCTGCATTTTAACACAGAACTGGTGGGAGAGAGAGGGCAAGCCTAGGTTCCTCAAAAGGTTTGCGACTCTTATGAAAAAAGATAGACTGAATTTTGAGTTTGCAGCAAATTCCAAATGCAGGTGAATTTTTCTATTGCTTTTAAAGTTTCATAATTACAATTTGTACAACTCTAGTGTGACATTGCACTCCATATGCTTTATGGAAATATGCTTATGAATATAACAACTGGAATATGCTTTATGCTAAATACCCCTTGTATGGTGGCATTAGAAAGCTTGTAATCCACTAAGTGTGTTCATCCTATTTGTTTGCATGTATTATTTCTATATCTGGAGTTAGGAGAATAAGATATAAACTTGTATCACTGATGTAAACCTATTAAGTGGAGGCCATTAAGGGTGCTCCAGAAACAATCAGTTGTAAATGGCCTTAGTTACTTGAAAGCCTTCCTGTGTACGTGTGGGCCAGCCCATGGGGAATGGAGACTAGGGGTCTTACAATGACATGTGACCATGTCACCTGATAATGAAGTCCATCTTAAGTCTGGTACTTTTCCATTTAGAAGGAGGAGTGAGGACCCAGAGAGACAAAAGATTCCCGCCTTGTGCCAAAGCTATAAAAGGGGGTGAAGCAGGACAAAGGAGGCTGCCAGTCATGAGAAAACCCCTGCTTACCACCTGAGATGTCTGCTGGAACTAACAAGGACTATACCAGGGGAAAGGATTGGGCCCAGACTAGAAAGGAGTCTAGTCTGTGAAAGAAGCTTATTGGAACATCTCTAAGGGTGAGATATTACCTGTAAACAGTTTCTTAATGTATTAGGCTTAGACTTGCATGTTTTTGCTTTATTTTGCTTGGTGACTTACTTTGTTCAGTCTGTTATTACTTGAAACCACTTAAATCCTACTTTTTATACTTAATAAAATCACTTTTGTTTACTAATAAACCCAGAGTAAGTGATTGATACCGAGGAGGGCAAACAGCTGTGCATATCTCTCTCAGTGTTATAGAGGGTGGACAATTTATGAATTTACCCTGTATAACCTTTATACAGAGTAAAACTGATTTATTTGGGGTTTGGATCCCATTGGGAACTGGGTGTCTAGGTGCTGGAAACAGATAACCTGCTGAGCCATTTTCAATTAAGTTTGCAGCTTTGGGGGCGTGGACCAGACTCTGGGTCTTTGTTGCAGCAGGCTAGCGTGTCTGGCTCAACAATGCAGGGTGCTGGAGTCCCAAGCTGGCAGGGAAAACGGGCTCAGAGGTAATTTCAGCACGTCAGGTGGCAGTCCCAAGGGGGTCTCTGTGACTGAATCCGTCACATCTTGAATTAATCTTAAATTCTAAATAATAAAATTGGATTAGTTTCAACACAAAGTAACAGGTGGCTGAGTACTGCCAACAGGTGTTGATAAAGGTTTCAAATTTTGAAAGGTGGTTCAGTTCAACCATGTTCATGCTGTTTGAGACATAGTGTTAAGATTCCTACATGAAACTAAGCTTCCAATTTCCTTACTTTGCTCTTTGCCTAACAGACCTTCCACTAGGAGTCTCTGTAGAAAAGCTTTCAGTACCTAAGTCCTGTCACTCTTCATAAAGCTCTCGAGTGCTATCCGGATAGAATACATCCTCATCAGTATCAACTGAGAAGTCCTGAGCAATTCTGATGTACAAAATTCTTTTAACATCCCTAACACAAGCTACAGTTTCAGTTAAAATATTGTTTGCCCTTTAAAACCCATTCTGTACTAGTCATTTGTATAGCACCAAATCACCATAATATTTCATTACAAGTGTACAACAGATGTTAGCATCTGTCTCCCTCCCAGTCATGCTCCCTTTGGGTATGTCTACAGTGCAATAATAAAAGACCCGCAGCTAGCCTGGGTCAGTGGACTCAGACTTGTGGGGCTTGTGCTTAGGGACTATAAAATTTCAGTGCAGATGCTTGGGTTCAGGGTGGAGCCTGGGCTCTGAGACCCCATGGGTGGGGAAAGTATTTTATAGCCCTGCAGCCCAAACCCTGTGAGCCCAAGTCTGCTGCTGCAGGTATTTTAACTGCAGTGTAGATGTACCCTGAAGGACTCAGTGCTGTGGGTTTTTTTATCACATTGTAGACATACCCAAAGTGAGGCCTATCTAACTTATTTTAACAATGCCTTGACTTCCCCTCTTGAAGCACCAAAAGAAGCCATTCTTTCTCTTCACGAGCAGAGTTTCATATCTCTTGCCCCATTTACCTTTGCTCTCGGCCCCCTCCCTGCCTCTCTTCAGGTCTTCTTGGCAATTCATCAGATTGCTGGTTCCTCCCTGTCTCAGTCTGTTAGCAGTAACTGTGTGCCACTTCCCCTCTGCGGCTAGAAAAGGAGATGGTATGGAACCTAGCAGCTTGACACAGACAGCATACAAAATAGGAAGGAGTCATACTGGTGAATGCCAATTCCTTTCAGAAGTCCTGATCCAACTGCTGGTACCAGCTGCAGACCTTTCTTTTAACCTTCTGTAAGTCACTATAAGGTGAAGCCTGTTTCTTAAGAATACTATTAATCATCAAATGTTATGGGAACCCACCTAAGCTAGCTTCAGTCATAAACAGAAGTATAGTCCTTTGAAGTTCTACATGAGCTCATCAAAACATAGGATAATCAATGCAAGTGGGGGGCTGGCAGCAGCTTTTGCACAAGACTATGGGCTAATTACACTGGTCTACAATTTTTGAGAAGTCATCTGCTTCAGAGATAAAATGTGCTATTTATTATGTATTTTGATGTGCTGAATTCAAATATGACAATTAAAAAAACTGATTGCTACTGTTTCTAAGCTATTTAAGTTTTTACATTTTATGTCTATATACATTGTGTAGATAGTAGAGTTTTAATCATAAATTGTAAACCTAGGTCTTTTCATGTGATTATGGTTGCTTTACATGATAATATTTCACCTGTCCTGTTTATGTAACACTTTAAAAATCAGCAAAAGGGTTATATAAATAAAATGTATTATGAAACAAAAGGCAAAAAACTATTATGTACATAGTTTAGTCCTATTCAGTGTCTACTCGGCGCTTCTTGGCTTGTCTCTTGTATTCATTAAATGGAGCATCTCTTGTCACTGTCCAGCAATAGTCTGCAAGCATTGATGGGCTCCATTTGCCCTGATAGCGTTTCTCCATTGTTGCAATGTCCTGGTGAAATCGCTCGCCATGCTCATCGCTCACTGCTCCGCAGTTCGGTGGAAAAAAATCTAGATGAGAGTGCAAAAAATGTATCTTAGTGACATGTTGCAACCAAGGCTTTTGTATGCCTTGAGGAGGTTTTCCACCAACAACCTGTACTTGTCTGCCTTGTTGATTCCGAGAAAATTTATTGCCATTAACTGGAAGGCTTTCCATGCCGTCTTTTCCTTGCCACGCAGTGCATGGTCAAATACATCATCTCGAAGAAGTTCACGAATCTGAGGACCAACAAAGACACCTTCCTTTATCTTAGCTTCACTTAACCTTGGAAATTTTCCATGGAGGTACTTGAAAGCTGCTTGTGTTTTGTCAATGGCCTTGACAAAGTTCTTCATCAGACCCAGCTTGATGTGTAAGGGTGGTAACAAAATCTTACTTGATTCAACAAGTGGTGGATGCTGAACACTTTTCCTCCCAGGCTCCAATGACTGTCGGAGTGGCCAATCTTTCTTGATGTAGTGGGAATCTCTTGCACGACTATCCCATTCGCAGAGAAAACAGCAGTACTTTGTGGATCCAGTCTGCAGACCAAGCAAGAGAGCAACAACTTTCAAATCACCACAAAGCTGCCATTGATGTTGGTCATAGTTTATGCACCTCAAAAGTTGTTTCATGTTGTCATAGGTTTCCTTCATATGGACTGCATGACCAACTGGAATTGATGGCAAAACATTGCCATTATGTAGTAAAACAGCTTTAAGACTCGTCTTCGATGAATCAATGAACAGTCTCCACTCATCTGGATCGTGAACGATGTTGAGGGCTGCCATCACACCATCGATGTTGTTGCAGGCTACAAGATCACCTTCCATGAAGAAGAATGGGACAAGATCCTTTTGACGGTCACGGAACATGGAAACCCTAACATCACCTGCCAGGAGCTTCCACTGCTGTAGTCTGGAGCCCAACAGCTCTGCCTTACTCTTGGGTAGTTCCAAATCCCTGACAAGGCCATTCAGTTCACCTTATGTTATGAGGTGTGGTTCAGAGGAGGACGATGGGAGAAAATGTGGGTCCTGTGACATTGATGGTTCAGGACCAGAAGTTTCATCCTCTTCCTCTTCCTCGTCTGACTCAAGTGAGAATGATTCTGGTGCATCAGGAACCGGCAGTCCTTCTCCGTGGGGTACTGGGCGTATAGCTGATGGAATGTTTGGATAATGCACAGTCCACTTTTTCTTCTTTGACACGCCTTTCCCAACTGGAGGCACCATGCAGAAGTAACAATTGCTGGTATGATCTGTTGGCTCTCTCCAAATCATTGGAACTGCAAAAGGCATAGATTTCCTTTTCCTGTTCAACCACCGGCGAAGATTTGTTGCACAAGTGTTGCAGCATATGTGTGGGGCCCACCTCTTGTCCTGATCTCCAATTTTGCAGCCAAAAGAAAGGTGATAGGCTTTCTTAACCATAGTGGCTATACTGCGCTTTTGTGATGCAAAAGTCACTTCACCACAAACATAGCAGAAGTTATCTGCACTGTTCACACAAGTACGAGGCATCTCTTCTCACTTTGGCTAAACAGAAATGTGTCCCTTTGCAAAATCAAACACTGACAAATAAGAGAGCACGACACTGTATGATTTCTAGAGCTGATATAGGGCAATTTGTTCAGCAGAGTGATGTAAGCTTCGTTAGGATTGCATCATCCATGACTTCTAGGAATAACATGATGCAATTCATATCATGTATGATGCAATACCAGCTTCAGATTGCATCATTCATTGTTTTGCCTAAAAAGCAAGTACTGTCCAAACCCAGTCATAGATTTATTCATAGATCCAGTCAAAGATGTAGCTTAGTCATTTCTGGTTTAAATTGAGATCCCTTCCCTTTATAACTCACTTATCCTCCGCCATTCCCAAGTCAAGGGTCGTATATACTGACCCAATAGCATATCTTGAAAACTAGAGCCAATCAACAATTTTAAGCATCATTTTCGTTCTCAGTGACCCAGAATTAGTAAAGTTTGACTACATTTATTTCAGAAGCATTTTGGCTGTAGAGCAGTGTTCAATTCAAGCTCAGCAGTTTCTCGTTGGAGTCTGTTTTTGAAGCTTTTCTGTTGCAAAATTGCCACCTGCAAGTCTGTCATTGAGTGACCAGACAGGTTAAAGTGTTCTCCTACTGGTTTTTGAATGTTATGATTCCTTATGTCAGATTTGTGTCCATTAATTTTTTTGTGTAGAGATTGTCCGGTTTGGCCAATGTACATGGCAGAGGGGCATTGCTGTCACATGATGGCATATATCACATTGGTAGATGTGCCGGTGAACGAGCCCCTGATGGCATGGCTGATGTGATTAGGTCCTATGATGATGTCACTTGAATAGATATGTGGACAGAGTTGGCATCGGGCTTTGTTGCAAGGATAGGTTCCTGGGTCAGTGTTTTTGTTCAGTGGTGTGTGGTTGCTGGTGAGTATTTGCTTCAGGTTGTGGGGCTGTCTGTAAGCGAGGACTGGCCTGTCTCCCAAGACTCCAACGAGAAACTGCTGAGCTTGAATTGATATGCAAACTAGATACAATCAACTTAGGCTTGAATAGAGACTGGGAATGGCTGAGCCATTACAAACATTGAATCTATCTCCCCATGTAAGTATTCTCACACTTCTTATCAAACTGTCTGTACTGGGCTATCTTGATTATCACTTCAAAAGTTTTTTTTCTCTTACTTAATTGGCCTCTCAGAGTTGGTAAGACAACTCCCACCTTTTCATGCTCTCTGTATGTGTATATATCTCCTCAATATATGTTCCATTCTATGCATCTGAAGAAGTGGGCTGTAGCCCACGAAAGCTTATGCTCAAATAAATTTGTTAGTCTCTACGGTGCCACAAGTACTCCTGTTCTTTTTAATTAGAATGCAGTTGTCTGGACACGTGATTTTTGCATGTCTTTCAGCAGACTCAGAGATCCAAGTGAAAAATCCTAAACCAGGGACATAATGTTAATTTGTGATACACTCCGATTGACTTGGGGTACAAAGAAAATGCATGTAGGGTATAAACAAAATCAGTCATGTGGCAGATATAATATGGCTAATTTAATTTATTAAGCAATACAAGTATATAATTCAGTACAAGAAAATACTCTTAATATTACTGAGCTGTTTCAAAACACTAAATATAAGAGACCACCATGTATGAAAATTGCTTATACAAATATAAGACAGGATTGGAGGATTTTGTGGCATGCCTCAGTGAAAGGCACATTATAATCAAGTGTATTTACTGAAACATTCCAGAGCCTAGGTGGAATGTCACAGCTGACAAGCCAGCTTGGGCTATGCCTCTCACTTCATTGAGTGGCATACCTCAAATATACCGTGAAATACTGCAACCCTTAACCAAAAAATAATAGAAATAAAAAGCACCCTGGATGCACTCCTCCCTGCTACCACACCAGCACTGGTTGGAATGAGGGGATCTTATCAGGAAAGCAGGGTAGATGAAACCTTCCAGTTTTGTTATGAAATGGCCTAGTTTGAAGCAAACCCAAAATTCCAAGGGAAAAACAATTTACCATTGACTTTAATGAGGCCAGAGGTTCACCCATGGGGCACATACCTTTGCATAATAAGCTGCAACTTCTGGGTTGCCAAAGAAGTCCGAACCAAGAGCAGCAGGTTTAGCACAGCTCAACCTACTACACTGGCCTATTGTGGGTCAGTCTCTCTTTTAGCTAAAACTACCAGCCAGTTCTGCCACCTCACAGGTGAGTTCCCTAACCACTGGCTATGGGATATTCTGATGTGAGTCTCTCTTGTTAAACCATTACATTTTAACAATTAGTATTAATTAGGCCAGAGAAAGTGAGAATCACAGTATAGTCAAGTGATTAGGGCACAGACCTGGGAGAAGGTCCCTGGCTGTGAATCACAAGCAGAAACGGGCTGAATTTTGTGAGAGGGGTGCGGCTTAGGACACACTCCTCTTGTTGACATCTCCCATGGTTTAATTTAGCGTAGCTTGCACCATACTAAGGTGCCTCTCTCCCCCACTCATTTCATATACGGTCACTTCCTACTAATACGAGCTAAGCAGCCCGCATAACCAGATGAGGTATGGTTAGACTAGGGGCTGTGATTCTTTTAACTCAAGGTAGTTGATTGCCAATTATCTCAAGTGAATTAGCACAATTGTAAATGCAAGTCTAGGGACACACACAGATATCAGATCCACGTCTCATCCTAGGGTAAAACAAACAGTTGTGGAACAAGTACTTTGGGGCCAGGTCTACACTGTAAACTTATATCGGTATAAGTACATCACTCAGGGGTATGAAAAATCCACACCCCTGAACAACACAGTTATACCAACCTCAGTCATGGTGTAGACAGACTATGTTGACAGGAGAGCTTCTCCCGTCAACAAAGCTACCACCTCTCATGGAGGTGGATTAACTAGGCCAACGATAGAAGCTCTTCCATCGGGGTAGTAGCGTCTTCACTGAAGCGCTACAGCAGCCCAGCTACACTGCTGCAGAATTTTAAGTGTAGTCCTGCTCTGAGTGTCTAGACAAGCATTTACAATCGCATTAGTTAGCTCCTGTTCACTGATTGGCAATTAATGCACATTTTAAAACAGAACCACAAACTAATTTAGAGCCTGTCTTCACTGCTAAAAAGTTTTGTTGTTTGTTTGTTTGTTTTTTAACCTCAAGGTAACTAATGAGATCCTGAGGTAAAAAACACTCTGAAGACCAGGCACTGTAGGTTTACCATGAGGTAAACTCGCTAAGGTCAACCTTGGGCAGAGGTTTACCTCATGGTAAACCTAAAGGTCCAAATCCTTAAAATTATTTATGCACCTAATGTCCATTGAAATTAATGAGAATTAGGTGCCTCAATACCTTCGCAGATCTGAGGCACAGCGCCTTGTCTTCACTGTGTTTTTTACGTCAGCATAGCTTGTGTGTGTCCATTACCCTAAAGTAAAAAATACAATTTTTTTGCACTGAAGACAAGCCCTTAACAGACACATGGAGGCAATATTCAGGTCTCCAGAATTTCAATGTTCTCCGGAGTTTGCCCTGCCTGAAATTATGGTAAAACTATAGCTAGTGACAACTATGCCCCTCCCTCCCATGAGAAATGCTGGGGAATTATACATCATTTTAATTGAATTTTGTATGTGCGTCTTACCATGATGTGTGATGGCTTTCAGTGCTGCTCCAAAGGACTTCTGAACTGACCAGTGTTTTTTGGGTGATTAAAATAAAGCCCATTGATAAAAGGTATCATCTTTTTACCTTGAATTAAAACAGCCCTGAAAGAATAGAAAGTGCATTTTTTTTTAAAATCATGGCCAGACAATAACATGCTCTTTCATTTTCCTTTCAAGGCCCTTCCACCTCTGTGGGGCACACGCATGGCCACAGGAGCCTGGGGAAGTGGACCCTCCAAATACAGGGTAGGAGAAAGAGCCAGAGATTTGTTGATAGGAAATTTCTCAATAAAACCAAGCAGTAGAGTGAATACTTGAACATAAGGATGCAAGAAAGATGGGGAAAAGGAGAGAGAGCGAGAGAGAGAGAGAGAGAGAGAGAGAGAGAGGCTGCACAGTACAACACATGCATCCTCTTCTGTTTTCCCTTTCTTCTGCCCATGAAGGGAACATAGTCTCTCAGTGCCTGATACAAAGCCCACCACGAGGCATAATTTATTCATGTGCACATATGAGACTCCGTAGAACCCTCATGGTAAAAATCATTCTCACAATTCCCACCATAGAACATAGAAAGGTGCAACAGATTTCCCATTCTCTTCTGCAGGAACACCATCTGAACTCACCACCATGAGTCCACAAGCAACTTGGTGCCCTTGTTCCAAGGTCCCACTCTCCAGGCCATCCACCCAAGAGTGACCAGTCTCATAACTCTTCTGCACAAAACACAGTCTAAGAATGCAGGCCTTTTCAGCCTCCAGGCACTGATTCTCTAGTTCAGGAAGGTCAGCAGGAGAGCTCCTCTGCAGGCCAATTCCTCCCTTTTACCAGGGAGGGCCTGCAGAGCATTCCATTCTCTACAGACTGTCTCTCCCAGGCAGTTCTCACCTGTCCCTTTCCTTGATCCTCCAGTCTGTGCTCTGAGACAATTCTGAGTCACCAGGTCTCCCTCCCCACGCGGGCCCTAAGCTCCCTCTTAAAGGGCTAGTGTCACTCTCTGACAATATGGAATTGTATTTATTTAAAAACAAAATAGAAACTAGAAATTAAGGAAAAATGAATGTAATTGATTTTGCTTTGAAGGCCAAATCCTTCCTCCTGTCGCACACCTGTAGATTGCCCTCCTGTTTCAGTGAAACCAGTGTGGTTCCACTGAGTGGGTGGGCAGGATTTGCGAAGAGTATGGACAGCCTTCCTCCATGGAGATTTTCTGTTCATCTATGCACAGTGGGGATGGGGATAAGTCAACCTACCTCTCCACACTAGCTTTATCCCCCTGCCTAGAGTATGACAAGATGGCCATGTAGGCTACTGAGGCTGGAGCAGCAGGGCATGCTCCAGGCCTTGGACAAAAAAAAGTTCCTTCCCACTGCCCCATGGAGCTACACATTCATATGAGTTATAGTGATGATGTTAGGCAGATGAAACCAGATACGGCATTGATCTTTCAGGAGTTACATGCATGCAATAGACCAACAAGCCAAAGCACAATATCTGATTGCTTGTCTCTGGTACATCATTACCGTAACTGGCATGGATGTGAATCCATAGGGTAGTGGGAAGAAACGCCCTACATCCCGACTTCAATCCTCCCCTTAGTTACATGGATCATTTTTTTAATGAAGTGAATGGAAAATGGACCCATTTAACTGTGAGAACAAGATTCTATATTTGGAAAAGTTCTCCCCTGGTCCACAGAGATTTCTGAGCTTCAAAGGGGGTGCAGGCAGGTAGAAGGCAGCCAGGGATTGGAAAGGCTAGGGGGTATATAGACTTAAGTGACGACAGAGCTGGATATGGTCTTGGTATGTTACTTTGCATAGTGCCATGGCAAAACTCAGAGCTAACCAGTGCTATTTGTACAGAAAATCCTAAAAGGATTTAAACCACGGGGCATCAACAAGGTCAAATACTTATTCTCACAATTCCCACAATTATTTGTTCAAGAAATTAAATTCTAATAGGTTTCAGAGTAGCAGCCGTGTTAGTCTGTATCCGCAAAAATAACAGGAGTACTTGTGGCACCTTAGAGACTAACAAATTTATTAGAGCATAAGCTTTCGTGGGCTACAGCCCACTTCTTCGGATGCATATAGAGTGAAACATATATTGAGGAGATATATATATACACACATACAGAGAGCATGAACAGGTGGGAGTTCACAGCGCAGTCTATTCTAAGACTAAAAATGCAGGAGGGGAGTCAGAAAAAGGAATAGTGACCTGTTTCCGCCCGGTTTTGAACCAGGGACATTTGGCGTGTTAGGTGAATGTGATCACCATTACACTAAGGGGCTTTTGCGTGTTAGGTGAATGTGATAACCACTACACTACGGGGCTTCTCTTTTTTTGCCACAGACTTTGCTGAATGCACAGGAATGTTTTCTCTAGCTACAGAAGCTACCTAATGCAATGTCTATATCTATGGCCTTCCTGCTCACAAAGTGGTCATGCCCCCACCCAATTCTAATACTATATTGGTGCTGCGGTGGGATAACTAGTATAGCAGCTGCTATTTTGTTAAGAATGTTAATACAAAGGCAGAATGTTTGCGTACCCAAATTTTTAAATATTTTCTTTATGCAAGTCAAACAAGCCAGATTCATATGCATGTTGGTACTATTTGTTCCATTGCCTGCAATTCCACTTCTATAATTTTTTTTTACAAGTTTGATTAACTCTCCTAGATACTGTACATAATGACAACATACTACCTTATTTACAAAGAAAAAATCCAGTTCAGCAAGAAACCAGTTCAGGAAAAATCCTTCCTCTAAATTACGTTGTTAAATGTAATGCAAAGAACACTAAGCCCCATCGTTTGTTTTTCTGAATTTTGCATAATGATCAGATTTATATGCATGCTGTTTCAATCTTTGTGTAATTAGAAAAAATATGTACACAGGATTATACGTGTTTACTTTTCAGTTAAGCACATTAATGCATCCAAGTAATTTATATAAAATGAATTATGCATTTCAAAATTGTTAATTAGCAAAAGGAATTATGTAATTTCATTATTTTACTCTACAAGAAGAGTCTACTGAGATGAAAAGCAATTTATGGAGTTTTCTGCTATAAACTATAGGGCTCCGATTCTGCAAACATTATACTACCAGGTATAGTGCTGTGGAAATAAAACAAAAGTCAATGTACTATGTGTGTCAATGCAGTGACAGGACAAATGCTATTCATATGCTAGAGCAATGAAGTAATTATTTATTATTTGTGCACAAATGTGTATGGTGCTTTGCAGACAAAATTAACAAGACAGGCCCTTGCCTGAAGAATCTACAAAAGAGTCCAGTACTGCATCATGTTCAGAGTCCACAATGAGCCTATTCAGCAACTTCTGAGATTAGGTTTTAACACATGGTAGCATGGAAAGGACAATGGTTACAGTGTAAGGTCAGGAAATACATGTCACATGCACATCTTGTTGGTTCCTTTTTTTAATAATAATTTGTACAGCTAGTCAGGAATTTTCTAGCAAAATGTTTGACAAAGAAACTGTGGCTTCCACAAAATGGAAATTTTCCATGGTAATTTAACATTTTCACCAGTTTTTTTGGATTTTCCATTGGGGGGAAAAAAAAAAATATTTTCAGTCAGGTCAACCTGAATTAACACACTAAATCTTAACATTTTTTGTAGGGCAGCTGGATTTTTGTGTGGGTCTGCCTGCACCACCACAGTGACTTGTGGGAACCGCAGTCAGGTAACTCATACCCGCATTCAGCCCCGATGGGCTGGGCTCTCCTGCTAGACTACATCTCCCAGGAGGCATTGTGATCTGCCCTCTGGCTGAACTGCTTCAGTTCAGCATGCGCATGAGGAAACATGAGAATTTAGTTCATCACAGTATGTCTACACATAAGGACCTGTCCTATTTTAAATTTATGTTCTATTTAAAAAGTTAGATAAAAGTAAATCAAATGTCAAAAGGTTGAGAGATTTCATTTCTCATTGTTCCCCCATTCCACTCCACTGTGATCTAAGTATGTATTAAAGAAATGCAGCATTAAATGTCACATTAAATTTGAGATTTAATCCCACAAAAGTTTATGGAAAACAGATGATGTAGTCATATCATATGATGGTGATAAAACTCTTTCCATTCCATTCATATCTCAGGAGGATGTTAAACAGCAGCTACTAAAATTAGATATTTTTAAATGATCAACATCACAGTACCAGGCAATTCCATGGTCCCTCAAGGGCACCGACTCTAGGCTACAGGAATCTCAACCACCACCGAGTCTCTTGTCTAGAGACCCATGTGTCTCTCTCTCCTGACCAATGTTTTTCCAGGCTGCACAGTTCCCTGCTTACACTGTGATATCTCCTGCAAGCCAGACTGCCTACAGAGGCCAGTACCTGCACTTTGCTCTCTTTGAAGGTTATGGACAGATGTAATGGCCGGCAGGTACAAGTTACCACACAGACCTTTATAAACAACCTGATTTATTCTTAAGGAGAAAGAACTACAGAGAAAATATATTTAACAACAAAAACATTCCTATAAATGTGCTAAGAGTTTAACAGATTATACCCATCGGTCCTATGGAGCCCTCAGAAGGCCCTGAGTCAGTTTAAACTCAGACTATTTATCCAAAAGTCCTCTCTTTGTCTGTTAGTCTCTGGAGAATCAAGTTTGAAGCAGTAAATGTGACCCTCTCGAGGTAGTGGTACCCCTCTAGAGGTGTTACAATCTGAGTGAATTTGGCTAATCACCCCCCACTGTTCTTAATTCCTGGAGGAGCTGTGGTCACCCTCCACCAGGGAATTATATACCATCTCTGGTCCACAATGATATATGAATTTAATACAGTAAAATCTCCCAAAGATATTGCAGGAATTTGCCATGTCTATCACAATAAAGTCCAGATAATTTGCATCCAAGAGTTTTAAATGACCTGGCAGAGGAACTCACTGCACAGTTAGGTTGATTTTCAATGAGTCTTGGAACACTGGGGAAGTTCCAGAAGACTGGAAGAAACCTAATGTTGTGCCAATATTTTAAAAAGATAAACAGGATGACCTGGGTAATCATAGGCCTTTCAGCCTGACATCGATCCTGGACAAGATAATGCTAAGGCTGATATGGGACTTGGTTAATAAAGAATAAGAGGAGGGTAATATAATTAATGCTGATCAATGTGTGTGTATGGAAAATAGATCCTGTCAAATTAACTATCTTTTTTTGATGAGATTACAAATCTGATTGATAAGGGTAATGGTGTTCATGTAATAGACTTCTGTAAGGCATTTGACTTGGTACAATATGACATTTTTATTAAAAAACTAGAATTAACATGATACACATTAAATGAATTATATATTGGCTAACTGATGGGTTTCAAAATGTAATCGTAAATAGGGAATCATCATCAAAAAGATATGTTTCTAGTGGGATCCCACAGGGATTGATTCTTGGACCTGTGCTATTTGACCTTTTTATGACCTGTAAGAAAACATAAAATCATCACTGATAAAGTTTGCAGATGACACAAAAATTGAGGGAGTGGTAAATAATGACGAGGACAAGCACTAATACACAGGAATCTGGATCACTTAGTAAGCTGGTCACAAACAATAAGTGTTTTAATATGACTGATTATAAATGTATAAATTAAGGAACAAAGAACATAGGCCATACTTTCAGGATGGAGGGGGTCGGGGGGAGACCCTATACTGGGAAATAGAGACTCTGAAAAAATATTTGGAGGTCATGGTGGATAATCAGCTGAATATGAGCTCCCAGTGTGACACTGTGGCCAAAAGGGCTAGTGCAATCCTTGGATGCATAAAGAGGCAAATCTCTTTATGTAGTTCGGAGTAGAGAGGTTATTTTACCTCTGTATCTGCTATTTGGTGCAACTGCTGCTGGAGTATTGTGTCCCAGTTCTGGTGCCCACTGTTCAAGAAGGATTTTGATAAATCAGAGTTCAGAGGAGAGCCAAGAGAATGAGTAAAGGATTAGAGAAAATGCCTTATTGTGATAGACTCAACGATCTCAATCAATTTATCTTAACAAAGAAACGGTTAAGGGGTAATTTGATTACAGTCTGTAAGAACCTATAGTAGGGCACAAAAATTTGATAATGAGTTATTCAATCTAGCAGAGAAAGGTACAACCTCTGATGGCTTGAAGTTGAAACTAGACAAATTCAAATAGGAAATAAGGTATACATTTTTAACAGTGAGAGTAATTAATGATTGGAATAATTTAGCAAGGATTGTGGTGGATTCTCCATCACTGACAATCTTTAAACCAGGATTGGATGCTTTTCAAAAGACTGAATGTAGGAATTATTTTGGGAATATTCTACGGCTGTGTTATACACGACGTCAGACCTGATGATCAGAAGGGTACTTTCTGGCCTTGGAATTTATGAATCTATGGAAAGTTGGTACATCCAGAGTTCAGACTTCTACTCTTACAATTGTGTACATATACATTTTAATAGTCTCATTTTTATTTCAAGGTAAGTGTCAGAAGTCTCTTCACTTGAGACTTTTCAAAGCAGACAGGACAAGACACAAGGGTTTTCAAAATTTCTCCCTATTGGCCTAACCTGGCTCCTGCGGAGCTGAATGGGACTATTGATCTAGTTAAGATTTTTCATTATCAGGCCTTCAGAGTGGATCTATTCTACAGTTATGGAAAATGGGACAAAAAACCTTCAACAAGTTATAACAGGGATGAATTTGGACCATTCACCATAGTGTTAGCAATAGAAGGGTTTGATTTATGAGGGCTAATACATAAAAAAGTCATAACTTACAACAGTTTGTAGACATAGCATCCTCTTGGAAGGATTGACGTTCAGATCTCATCCCCTGGTGACACTATAAATCTGTTGCAGTGAGAACACATTTAAAATATACCTGCCTTGTCAAAAGTATGGATGCACTGGTATCACTATAGATGTACTATACATGAATATAAAAACTTGGGAGAAAATCCTGGCCCTTTTGAAGTCAATGGCAAACCTCCAAGTGATTTCAACACTTCTAAGATTTTACCCCTGAAATCCTAATATTTATTCAACCAGCTGACCAACAGGGTTACTTAGGGTATGTCTACACTACGAAATTAGGTCGAATTTATAGAAGCCGGTTTTATATAACTCATTTTTATACAGTCGATTGTGTGTGTCCCCACATAAAATGCTCTAAGTGCATTAAGTCGGCGGACTGCGTCCACAGTAACGAGGCTAGCGTCGACTTCCGGAGCGTTGCACTGTGGGTAGCTATCCCACAGTTCCCGCAGTCTCCGCCGCCCATTGGAATTCTGGGTTGAGATACCAATGCCCGATGATGCAAAAACAGTGTCGCGGGGGGTTCTGGGTACATGTCGTCAGGCCCCTCCCCCTCTGTCAGAGCAACGGCAGACAATCGATTCGCGCCTTTTTACCTGGGTTACCTGTGCAGACGCCGTACCACGGCAAGCATGGAGCCCGCTCAGCTCAGCTCACCGTCACCATATGTCATCTGGGTGCCGGCAGAAGTGGTACTGCATTGCTACACAGCAGCAGCTAATTGCCTTTTGGCAGTAGACGGTGCAGTATGACTGGTAGCCATCATCGGCTATCTGGGTGCTGGCAGACGTGGGGCTGCATTGCTATACAGCAGCAGCTCCTTGCCTTTTGGCAGTAGATGGTGTATTACGACTGGTTTTCATCATCGTCGTACTCCTCAGTGAGTTCGGTCAGAGGCACCTGGGCAGACATGTTTTGTCTCCTGGAGACTCAGTCCTGCCGGCAGTCCTATTGAACTGTCTTGACGATGATGGCCAGCAATCGTAATGCAGCATCTTCTGCCAAGCACCCAGAATATGCTGATGGCTATCAGTCATGCTGCACCGTCTGCTGCCAGCCTAAGATGTAAAAGATAGATGGACCAGATTTGTTCTGTATTCATTTGCTTCCCCCTCCCTCCATGAAATCAACGGCCTGCTAAACCCAGGGTTTTGAGTTCAATCTTTGGGGGGGCCATTCTGTGTGACAGTTGTTTGTGTTTCTCCCTGATGCACAGCCACCTTTGTTGATTTTAATTCGCTGTAAGCCATGTCGTCACTCGCCCCTGCCTCCCTCCGTCAGACAATAGTTTCGCGCCTTTTTTCAGCCCAGACGCCATAGCACTGGGATCATGGAGCCCGCTGAGATCACCGCAGCAATTATGAGCACTACGAACACCACGCGCATTGTCTTGGAGTATATGCAGAGCCAGAACATGCAAAAGCAAAACCAGGCGAGGAGGCGATTGCAGCGCGGCGACGAGAGTGATGAAGAAATTGACATGGACATAGACCTCTCACTAAGTACAGGCCCCAGCAATGTGCAAACCATGGTGTTACTGGGGCAGGTTCATGCCATGGAATGCCAATTCTGGGCCCGGGAAACAAGCACAGACTGGTGAGACCGCATTGTGTTGCAGGTGTGGGATGATTCCCAGCGGCTGCAAAACTTTCGCATGCGTAAGGGCACTTTCATGGAACTTTGTGACTTGCTTTCCCCTGCCCTGAAGCACCAGAATACCAGGATGAGAGCAGCCCTCACAGTTGAGAAGTGAGTGGCGATAGCCCTGTGGAAGCTTGCAACGCCAGACAGCTACCGGTCAGTCGGGAATCAATTTGGTGTGGGCAAATCTACTGTGGGGGCTGCTGTGATCCAAGTAGCCAACACAATCAAAGACTTGCTGATATCAAGGGTAGTGACTCTGGGAAACATGCAGGTCATAGTGGATGGCTTTGCTGCAATGGGATTCCCAAACTGTGGTGGGGCGATAGACGGAACCCATATCCCTATCTTGTCACCGGAGCACCAAGCCACCGAGAACATAAACCGCAAGGGGTACTTTTCAATTCTGCTGCAAGCCCTGGTGGATCACAAGGGACGTTTCACTAACATCAACGTGGGATGGCCGGGAAAGGTACATGATGCTCGTGTCTTCAGGAACTCTGGTCTGTTTCAAAAGCTGGAGGAAGGAACTTTCTTCCCGGACCAGAAAATAACCATTGGGGATGTTGAAATGCCTATAGTTATCCTTGGGGACCCAGCCTACCCCTTAATGCAATGGCTCATGAAGCCGTACACAGGCAGCCTGGACAGTAGTCAGGACCTGTTCAACTATAGGCTGAGCAAGTGCCGAATGGTGGTAGAATGTGCATTTGGATGTTTAAAAGCGCGCTGGCACAGTTTACTGACTCGGATAGACCTCAGTGAAACCAATATTCCCATTGTTATTACTGCTTGCTGTGCGCTCCACAATATCTGTGAGAGTAAGGGGGAGACATTTATGGCGGGGTGGGAGGTTGAGGCAAATCGCCTGGCCGCTGATTAGCCAGACACCAGGGCGATTAGAAGAGTACAGCAGGGCATGGTGCGCATCAGAGAAGCTTTGAAAACCAGTTTTGTGACTGGCCAGGCTACGGTGTGAAACTTCTGTTTGTTTCTCCTTGATGAACCCTCCCCCATCCCGGTTCACTCTACTTCTCTGTAAGCTAACCACCCTCCCCTCCCCCCTTCGTGCACCGCTTGCAGAAGCAATAAAGTCATTGTTACTTCACATTCATGCATTCTTTATTAATTCATCACACAACTAGGGGGATAACTGCCAAGGTAGCCCGGGAGGGGTGGGGGAGGAGGGAAGGACAAGGACACACTGCAGTTTAAAACTTTAAAACTTTAACTCTTATTGAAGGCCAGCCTTCTGATGCTTGGGCAATCATCTGGGGTGGAGTGGCTGGGTGGCCGGAGGCCCCCCCACCGCGTTCTTGGGCGTCTGGGTGAGGAGGCTATGGAACTTGGGGAGGAGGGCTGTTGGTTACACAGGGGCTGTAGCGGCGGTCTCTGCTCCTGCTGCCTTTCCTGCAGCTCAACCATACACTGGAGCATATCAGTTTGATGCTCCTGCAGCCGGAGCATTGACTCTTGCCTTCTGTCAGCAAGCTGACGCCACCTATCCTCTTCAGCCCGCCACTTGCTCTCTTCAGCCCGCGATTCAGCCCACCACCTCTCCTCTCGTTCATATTGTGCTTTTTTGCAACTCTGACATTGACTGCCTCCACGCATTCTGCTGTGCTCTGTCAGCGTGGGAGGACATCTGGAGCTCCGAGAACATATCATCCCACGTCCGCCATTTTCTCCTTCTAATCTTCACTAGCCTCTGCAAAGGAGAAACATTTGCAGCTGGTGGAGGAGAAGAGAGAGGTGGTTAAAAAAGACACATTTTAGAGAACAATGGGTACACTCTTTCACGTTAAATTTTGCTGTTCACATTACACAGCACATGTGCTTTCGTTACAAGGTCGCATTTTTCCTCTTATATTGAGGGCCTGCCGGTTTAGTGTGAGAGATCACTCACGCAGTGCCAGGCAACAGAATTCGGCTTGCAGGCAGCCATGGTAAGCCACAGTCTTTTGGCTTTTTTGACCTTCATAACATGTGGGAATGGTTTCAAACAGCAGCGCCCTCATTTCCGATACCAAGCACCCATTGGGTTGGCCATTTAAAATGGGTTTGCAATATAAAAGGAGGGGCTGGGGTTTCCGGGTTAACATGCAGCACAAACCCAACTACCCCCCCCCACACACACACCCAATTCTCTGGGATGATCACTTCACCCCTCCCCCACCCACTGCGTGGCTAACAGCGGGGAACATTTCTGTTCAGCCGAGCAGGAACGGGCACCTCTGAATGTCCCCTTAATAAAATCACCCCATTTCAACCAGGTGACCGTGAATGATATCACTCTCCTGAGGATAACAAAGAGAGATAAGGAATGGATGTTGTCTGCATGCCAGCAAACACCGGGACCATATGCTGCCATGCTTTGTTATGCAATGATTCCAGACTACGTGCTACTGGCCTGGCGTGGTAAAGTGTCCTACCATGGCGGACGGGATAAGGCAGCCCTCCCCAGAAACCTTTTGCAAAGGCTTTGGGAGTACGTCAAGGAGAGCTTTCTGGAGATGTCCCTGGAGGATTTCCGCTCCATCCCCATACACGTTAACAGACTTTTCCAGTAGCTGTACTGGCCGCGATTGCCAGGGCAAATTAATCATTAATCATTAAACACACTTGCTTTTAAACCATGTGTAATATTTACAAAGGTACACTCACCAGAGGTCCCTTGTGTGCCCTCAGGGTCTGGGAGCATGCCTTGGGTGAGTTTGGGGGTTACTGGTTCCTGGTCCAGGGTGATAAACATATCCTGGCTGTTGGGGAAACCGGTTTCTCCACTTCCTTGCTGTGAGCTATCTTCATTGTCTTCATCATCATCTTCCTCGTCCCCAAACCCATTTCCATGTTGCGTGATTCTCCATTGATGGAGTCAAAGCACAAGGTTGGGGTAGTGGTGGCTGCACCCCCTAGCATGGCATGCAGCTCCGCGTAGAAGCGGCATGTCTACGGCTCTGCCCCGGACCTTCCATTTGCCTCTCTGACTTTGTGGTAGGCTTGCCTTAGCTCCTTAATTTTCACGCGGCACTGCTGTGCGTCCCTGTTATGGCCTCTGTCCTTCATGGCCTTTGAGACTTTTTCTAATATTTTGCCATTTCGTTTACTGCAACAGAGTTCAGCTAGCACTGATTCGTCTCCCCATATGGCGAGCAGATCCCGTACCTCCCGTTCGGTCCATGCTGGAGCTCTTTTGCAATCCTGGGACTCCATCATGGTTACCTGTGCTGATGAGCTCTGCGTGGTCACCTGTGCTGTCCACGCTGGGCAAACAGGAAATGAAATTCAAAAGTTCACGGGGCTTTTCCTGTCTACCTGGTCAGTGCATCTGAGTTGAGAGTGCTGTCCAGAACGGTCACAATGAAGCACTGTGGGATAGCTCCCGGAGGCCAATAACGTCGAATTCCGTCCACACTACCCCAAATCCGACCCGGAAAGGCCGATTTCAGCGCTAATCCCCTCGTCGGAGATGGAGTAAAGAAACCGGTTTAAAGGGCCCTTTAAGTCGAAAAAAAGGGCTTCGTCGTGTGGACGTGTCCAGGCTTAATTCGATTTAACGCTGCTAAATTCGACCTAAACTCGTAGTGTAGACCAGGCCTTATACTGTATGCATTTACATCACAGGGCCACTGCTTACTACTTGACTCTCCATTCCTTGAATAAATACTCCTTGCCTCAGCTTTTTCGCAGACCATTCATAGCCAAGCAGAGTCACTGCCTTAGTATAACTTTACTGTTACTCACTTAAGAAATTATATTAATCTAAAGACCTGAGTGGCTAGGCAAATAAAGCTGTTTCACCTTGGAATTTCTGTGTATGTTCACAGTCAGAATGAGGCCCTATGAAGTGAATGTGGTTGTCTGAGCTGTTTCACTACTGAACATTTCACATTACAAAAATCTCACACTTAATACACAGTAATTGTCAGCCTCAGTCTCCAGAGAGGCTTGGGACTGAGCTAGCAGCGAGACGTAATAACCTATCATTATACACACCACTAGCACAAGGTTCTTGGTTTCTTTTCTCTGATAAAAAACAAGCATGTTGTTTCCTCCATGTGCTTTTTGGGATTCATTAGTTCCTTTTATCATCTGCCTGCGAATGACCTCGATCTCCATTTCACGCTTGTAAGATGGCCCTCTCCGCACATACATACAATAATAAAGAACCCAGTGAGTTATTTTGGTGATGAAAGGCGTATTTGTCCCTTTAGATATGCATGCACATATTTCACCCTCTAATACACCACATTCTGGTCACATTTTGTCTACTATAAAAAAAAAAGTAGAGGAAAGTCAAGTTACATTGTAACTGGGAACCCAAAGGCTATATTTGAAAATGAGAGATGGGAGCTAGCGAGAGTGTGATATAAGGGAAACAATATTGTATGGCCTGTTTAATGGGGCATTACATATACTTAGTCCTTTTTTCCTTTTCACAAATGGTATTTTTGTTAAACAAGGACTAAAAAGATACCACATTTAGAGATGAAAGATAGCTGGGGTGAGTAATGCAGCCATAACCTGCTGTGCTGACATTCAGTAGCTGCTGTGTGAGTGCAGAAAAATACCAGCTGAAAAGACTTCAAGGAAGTCAGTTATCATGAATATAGAGAAATGGGAAAATGCTAAAAATGAGGCATTCAGCTTCACAATCAGATTTTATAGCAATTTCTCTTCCATTAGATTCTCCAGGGAGCAAATCTACTTCCCCACCCCTTGCAGGGCACAGAGTTCCACAGCAGCAGAACCAGCCTAGTTCCAATGTGCAAAGGGTACCATGGGTGAGATAGATGCAGCTGGGAAAAGTGGGGGTCTACGAGGTAGTTATCCCCTGTACAGAACTCAGCTACATGGAGACCCCATGCATGACAGCATACAGGGCACAGCTGTGAGCAGAACATAGTAGATCTCGGAAAGGGATACTGGAGTGCAAGGAAACATTGTTGCACCAATCCTACCAATCTTAGAAAAAAAGGCGCATAACAAGCCGTGCAACATACTCCTGCCATTGGTCTACAGTAGCCACCAGAGAGCAGCTATTCTACAGCTGATTAGGATTTTCCCCAAGGCTACAGATTTGGACCTAAATGACTCTTTTCAATTTCTCATCACCGCAAGGAGGAACCAGTAAGGCCAGAGGGATCAGGAGGGGTACTGTATCCACCTGACATGATTTTGTGGGACCGGAAGAAAACAATTGTATGTTTATTTGGAATGTGCATCTTACAGTCTTAGCATAGTTAATAGGGCATTCATTCAACCCATCTCTCATGTAAAGGAAATTTGCACTTTTATTTTCAGCAATTGTTCAGAATTTCCTGAATTTTGTTGGCCTAGGTCCACTCTTTGAATGGGTTTGGGGTTTTTTGGTACTTTACTAATAAACAGTCAAGTGAGTTAGCAGTATGTTGGAAGAGAAATCTAATAAGTCTCATATAAAACAGCTACAATAGCTATGTGTACAATGAACAGGACTAGCTCTACCAAGCCATCAATAGAGATAGCAAATACAATAAATATGTTGGCCTGGGTGAATGCAGCCTGGTAAGAGGATGGATATTTGCCAGTCTGTATATGGGACCAGACTCATCACAACCACTCCTAAGAATGTATAATACATAACTATCCAGAATTACCAGACATGTCTTGAATTCTCCACAATTGTTTCAGCTCCGCAGTATCTGACTTCATAGCAACATTTGTTAGCTAAACAAAAAGCCCCATATGAATCTAGAAACAATTACTGTTCAACTTCATGAAGGGAAATAATCTGCCATGTTTTTATTTTTTCTCCAGACAAATGGAAGCATGGTTTCTCCCCAACTTCACCTGCGAGGAGACTGTTTTCATACATCTGAGGATCTGTGACAAGTGGTTTACTTTAAAAAAAAACTTCAACTATTCCTCCCCCATTTCGTGATCTGAGAATAAAGGGCTCTTAGGGATCTTACATAGCAGAGAACGGGGTTTCTTGTCAAACACTTCTTTGGTTAGGGATCCTTGAAATTGAATTTAGGAATGGAGGAAACAGTTTTCCCCTCTTCCATTAGCCACTGTGGAGGCAGGCTAATATCTAACTCCTTCTGTTCACTGGGAATGGGGTGTTTGTAAGCTGTAAAAATAATATTTAACTATCCTATTTCTTTTTTTCCTATACATTGCTGCAGAAATGGTCTTTTCTCCTACTACAGAGTTAACTGGATATCTAAGGATTGCTGCTGTTGAGCTAAACTCAGGAGGAGAGGCTAGTGCCTTCCACTAAAAGGGAAAGCTTTACCTTTGTTTTTTACCCTTCGTATTGCCAACTCTCATGATATTTAGTGCTTTTCCTCAGAGCTCTTACTGCTGGAGTTATGGGAATACATGAGAATCTCAGCTTTCATTTTGTTTTTAAAGTACATTTCTATCCTTTATGTTTGTGCAGAAAAGCTTGAAAACCAGGAACCAAGTTTAACTTAAACATTAAAAAAACAGAAGATTAATAAAACAAGATTTTTTTAAATTTCATTATTTTTAAACAAGTCTTATTTTGGGGGAAGGGGAACTAGATTCACGATTTTTGAATACTTAGGGTTGGCAAAACTGCTTTTGCAACCCATGGATATAGATATTACCTTACCTGTTAGGGAAACAACCACTGTCTTTACTCCCACTCCCTCAGTGTATTAGTTGATCACAGGATAACTAAGAGTCACCAATGTGATGCGGCCATGAAAAAGGCTAATGCAATCCTAGGATGCATCAGGCAAGGTATTTCCAGTAGAGCTAGGGAAGAGTTAGTACCATTATACCAGGCACTCGTGAGACATCACTTGGTCTTGCATATTTAAAAAAGATGAACTCAAACTGGAACAGATGTAGAAAAGGGCTAATAGGATGATTAGAGGAATGGAAAACCTTGCTTATGAGAGGAGACTCAAAGAGCTTGGCTTGTTTAGCCTAACCAAAAGAAGATATGAGGGGAGATATGATTGCTTTCTATAAATAAATCAGAGGGATAAATACCAGGGAGGGAGAGGAGTTATTTAAGTTAAGTGCCAATGTTGACACAAAAGCAAATGGATATAAACAGACCATCTACAAGTTTAGGCTTGGAAATTAGATGAAGGTTTCTAACCATCAGAGGAGTGAAGTTCTGGAACAGCCTTCCAAGGGGCAGTGGCAGCAAAAATCCTAACTGGCTTCAAGACTGAACTTGATAAGTTATGAAGGGGAGGCTATGATGAAACTACTTACGATGGCATATAGCCAATCTGTGACTGCTAGTAGCAAATATGCCCAATGGCCGGTGATGGGTCACTAAATGGGAAGGGCTCTGAGTTACTAAAGATAATTCTTTCCCGGGTGTATGGCTGGTGGGTCTTGCCCACATGGTCCAACTTACCACCATATTTGGGGTCGGGAATGAATTTTTTCCCAGTTCAAATTGGCAGAGACTGTGGTGGAGGGGTTGGGGAGGGGTTCGCCTGCCTCTGTAGCATGGGGCATGGGTCATTTGCTGTTTAAAAATAGTGTTATGGTGGATTGTTTGTAACGTGAAGTCTTTAAATCATGATTTGAGGATTTCAGTACCTCAGTTAGAGGTTATGGGTCTATTGGGGGGAGTGGGTTGGCAAAGTTCTGTGACCTGTGATGTGCAGGAGGTCAGACAAGATTATCATGATGGTCCCTTCTGGCCTTAACATCTATCACAGGCTGGATCTGTTAGGTATTCATTACTCCCCTCATGATGCCTACGATCGAGGCACCAATAGCCAATCAAAGGGAACTGAAACAGTCTGGGTAAATTCTGATGTATTTGAGATTGCAGCAGTAGCCTGGAGTTCACATCAGGTAGGACTGTAGCTATTAATGGATGCACTTCAAGTTTAAATTCTAATAATTTCCCCCAAAACATTTTCAAAGTGTCCTGTTACAACACATTGTTACTTCCCTGAGCAGTACAACCTTCTCCTCTGCCCCCTCCCTTCTCATGAGGCTTTAGCCTCACCTCCTTGTGGCAATTCTTTGAAGGCAGGAATTCCCACTTACCTTTCATATATAATAGCCCAACTATTGACACACAAAGACTGTTCCTCTTCCCTTCAACTGGCAGATTCACTTCACATGCACCAGTAGTTGGCTGAGAAGCAATATGCCTCTTGAACTTCTAGAGAGACAAGGTGGGTGACCTGATATCTTTTACTGGTGACCTGAAGAAGAGCACTACGTAAGCTCAAAAACATCTCTCTCTCACCAATAAAAGATATTACCTCACCAACCTTGTCTCTCTAATATCCTGGAATCGACATGGCTATAACAACACTACATACAGTATCTTGAACTCCTAGGCTGTACAGGCAGGAACCCCAGCAAGGCACAGCAGGTGGACAGAAGGTTCCAATAAAACCTCAAAAGCTGAACTCCTAATTCTGAATTTTGGAATCCATATTTTATCTATTTTTTCTTTTATTAATAAGAGTTTTGTTTTATGCCTCTCATCTACTATTGCTCCGAGTCATTTCTTTGCAAGACAGTCCCCATCACTCAGCTAGTGATAGTATCTAACCTCATCCATCCTTAATTATTCATGGCTATTTTCAATGAAGTATTTTTAAGGGTATGAAATACATCTCGGGCTAAGGAATCCTATCGTCATTTTCACCTGGGTGTGCTGCTTTCACCATAAAACCTGATCACCTGATTATGACCTTCATAGTGAGGTCAATGTAGCTCCACTCATAAAGCCGAAGGACAGCTCAGATACCATAATAAGAGAACAAATACAATACACATAAAATCCACAAGAGCAAAATACTTCCATTGTACTTACAAATTGTTCCATCAAGTGCCTGCACTGCAGCTAAGTTGGAAACAGCTAAACAAACAGGCTGCTGAATGAAGATTTATTGACATTCACTATTAATTGTGCCCGAATAACTCCATTTAGTTTATAAGTCCATATGCTCTTGTGTGCCCCTAAAAGCTTCAGCACACAATGATCATTTGTTTTAGATACAGATTAGTATATGGTGGTCAGTTTCAGATAAAAGTAATACAAGCCAATTTAATAGCAATATTAGGAGTGAAGAATTTCTCAGCATAAAGAAAAACATAGGGATTAGAGCAAAGCTGTTTCCCAGTGCAAAAAACTGGCTGTTAGCATTGCCTTTCTTAGTCTAGTTTTCATTACTAAAACAATAATAATAAAGAACCTTCTTTGGCCATCTGGCTTTTCTTGCTGTTTGTTTGTTTTGTTTGGGGGGGGGATTGTTTCTTAAATCATTAAACTGAAAATCCCACACCAAGTTATAATACAATCCTGCATTTTAAGGTAGGTAGGCAAAGTATGGTAGAAAGCAGGTTCTTAATATAATTCAAAAAGATCTGCTTTGAGGCATTCAGTATAACAATAGAGGCTGTCAAGTCTGAAGAAGAGGAGCATGTAGTTAGAGATCATTTTAACATAAAACAACATGGACAACATTTATATCCATAGTCTAAGAAATTCCAAGGTTTTATAATAATTATTGTATTAAATTGTTCTCAAAAGCTGTGCCTGCTCATTTTTTGATGTAAAATCCCTTTGGGACGGGAGAAAGAGAGGTATTGATTAGAAACCTGCATACAACCTATACACTTTCTAAATAGGTGGTATTACAACTCTAGCTGTCCTCACCTTGAGGTGCTTTCTTGCTATATTTTTCCCAGTTCTCTTAACATTCATTTGTAAGATTAATTCAGATTTTTAATATAACATATTTTTGTAAACAATTTCAACTTTTTTAAAGAAAACTTATCTGTTATAGGGTAACCATTTCATGTAACCCTCAAGTCATCAAACACCTCTCTTGACTAAATTGCTCATACCAACAGAGCCTATTACATCCTACTGATGCTCCTTCACTCTGATCTGCAGCAGCCCCTGCTATTGGCCGTTGGCCTCTCTTGAGCAGAGACTGCTGTAACTGTGCCCAACTGTGTCACATTGGGTGCTTGTTTTCCTGGTCGTATCACAAATCTAGATTCCTCTAGAAAGTTTTCCTGAAGAACTAACTGACAGTGTTCCACTGGTCAGGGCACTAAGCCTGGGAGTTGGGAGACTGGCTCAATCTATTGCCCTGCCACAGGCTTTTTGTATAACTTTGGGCAAGTCACCCACACCCAGATTCCCAAAGGTATTTAGGCTCCTAACTCTCTCTGAAACCAATGGGAGTTAGGTGCCTGTAAAGATCTAGGCCTTAGTCTATCTGCACCTGTAAAATGGGAATAATAGCACTTCCCTACTTCAACAGGTTGTTCTGAGGATAAATCCATTAAAGATTGCAAGGTGCTTGGATAGTATGGTGATGTGGGCCCTGCACGTACCTAAAATGGATTGTGGCTCTCAGTGATTGCAAAAATAACATTGTGGGGTTCTGTATTTGTGGTGTCTCAATTAGTTTCATATCAGATAGGGATTGTTTGCAAGCAAACAAGATTTTTCTAATTACCAGCCCTGCAAACTCAATGGGAGTTTGGAGAGCCAAGGCAGATTCTTTCCTTCTCATATACCATCCTTAGTGCTAAGAGTTCCAAAGCCCAAAGGATGCTGTCAGTGACACTTGTGCACCCTCCTTCAGTGAGTTTTACAGATATAAACAGGTATAAACAACTATTAGTGATGCACAAGGGAAGTAACAGAGTCATAAGAACAGCCACACTGGGTCAGACCAAAGGTCCATCTAGCCCGGTATCCTATCTTACAACAGTGGCCAATGCCAGCTGCTTCAGAGAGAATGAACAGAACAGGTAATCAAGTGATCCATTCCCTGTTGCCCATTCCCAGCATCTGGCAAACAGAGGTTAGGGACACCATCCCTGCCCATCCTGGCTAATAGCCATTGATGGACCTAACCTCCATGAATTTAGCTAGTTCTTTTTTGAATCCTGTTATAGTCTGGGCCTTCACAACATCCTCTGGCAAAGAGTTCCACAGGTTGACTGTGTGTTGTGTGAAGAAATACTTCCTTTTATTTGTTTTAAATCTGCTGCCTATTAATTTCATTTGGTGACCCTAGTTCTTGTGTTATGAGAAGGAGTAAATAACACTTCCTTATTTACTTTCTCCACACCAATCATGATTTTATAGATCTCTATCATATGCCCCCCTTAGCCGTCTCTTTTCCAAGCTGAGAATGGAAAATTCAAGCTGAAATGGGGCGACCACATCTGCATGCAGTATTCGAGATGTGGGTATAACCTGGATTTATATAGAGGCAATATGATATTTTCTGCCTTATTATCTATTCTTTTTTTAATGATTCCCAACATTCTGTTAGCTTTTTTGACTGCCGCTGCACATTGAGTGGATGTTTTCAGGGAACTATCCACAATGACTCCAAGATCTCTTTCTCATCCCGCTCATTTCCTCTTAGGCTAGGTCTACACTACAGCGGGGGTCCGACCTAAGATACGCAACTTCAGCTACGTGAATACCGTAGCTGAAGTTGCGTATTTTAGGTCGGCTTACCTAGCGGTGAGGACGCGGGAAAGTCGACCGCTGCCGCGCTGCCGCCGACTCCGCTGCCGCCTCCTGCCGAGGTGGATTTCCGGAGTCGACGGCAGAGCGATCAGGGATCGATTTTACCGCGTCTTCACTAGACGCGGTAAGCCGATCCCTGATAAACCGATTGCTACCCGCCGGATCGGCGGGTAGTGAAGACAAAGCCTTAGCTAGATCTGCTGGGCCAACAGAAGTATAAAGTAGTAAAGACTAATGAAAAACAGGCCACATTCTGCTTGTTGCAGCAGCCCCCACGCAATACTATCAGTGTAACAAATATACAACAGAATGACCAGTCACACTGTTAGGGCTATACTGTAGCTTTTAAACCATGAGTCACAGTGCAGGGAGTTTTCAGGGCTGACTCACCCAGATTACCTCATGGACTCCTAAGCAATACATGTTCCAGGGGCAACTCCATCACCACTTCATTGGGTGCAGTGTGCATTCCCCTCCCCACTGTCCAGGCCTACTACCCTCTCCCTGCCACTTCACATCCTCTTATAGTTAAATAGTACCACTAGTGGTATTAGGATTGTGTCTGTACTTTCTTCCCACAAAGAGAAGTAGCCTCACAAACCTTTGCCTACCTGCATAGGGCTGGAGACAGTGGAGCCATTACAGTTCATGGTAAAAGTTACAGCGCCTTTTAGAATCATACATTTCCTAAGTGCTCTATTTTCATATTCAGAATACCCTACTTAATTTCCAAGAGCAACAATTCACTCCCAGTCCAGACTATGAGCAGAGAACACTGCTAGAAGCATGTCCTTCTAAAACAATGTCTTGTATGTATGTATTCATCTAGCTATCTGTCTCAGATATTTCCAGCTATGGGCCCTCCCCACAGTCTGACATAACAACGATCACAATGCTCAAAGCTTATTGTTCTTAATAGATATTTCTACAGCATGCACCGTGACACCACCAAAGATGGTTTGGCTTTTAAATAATACATTGGAACAGGTCCCATTAAATCAATAATTTTTTCAAGTCCCTCAGTTCACAAGTAGATGAGTTGATTCATTTATTTCCCATTCACTCTTGATTACTTATAGTTACACGGTTCACCATCTTAAACTGGGGCTCCACCAGGACACTCTGTGATCTCAGTCAGTTAAAAAGTTCTCTAGAACTTGCTTATATTTTCTGCTTCAGTCACCAACTCTGATATTGTATTGCTAGCTTGATTCTGTAGTCTGATACTAATTATAATGATAAACATCTGCCTTAATTGTACTACAATGGCCATCTACTGGTCCTGTCACCCACAATCTGAATGCTTTTGAATCAGCTTGCATTGCATGTCACTATATGCTCTGCCTCCAGTTTTAGTATCTTGTGCAGTCTTGAAAAACTTATTTTCAATATCATCATCCAAATAATTTAGATATAAAAGTGGGTAATATCAAGGTTCAGTTTTAAGACTTAAAATTGAGCTTTTGGGATACACTATTTAAACAAAAATCTTTCCAATTTGAATTTTTTCACCAATGGTTCCCCTTTGTATTCTGCTTCTAAGACAGATATCTCTATTTTATTCCCTCTTACTAGATTTTTTACCTTTGCCATTAATCTCAGATGTGATATACTGTTAACTGTTTTTTGAGACTAAGGAAACTATACCCATTGAACTTCCCTTAATTCTCTCTTCCCTTTGTTCTCTCTATTCTCAGATCCCCTTTCAGACAAAGCACAGCTTTCAATGCCAAGATGTGAAAAGTGGTCATTGTTTGTAGCAAAACTGTGCTGCACTAAAAGTGATTTTATAGTTTTACCTAATAGAAACAACTGTGGAAAGTGACTGAACACTTCCCATTTCATTTCAGTGCAAACTCAGCTCCATACCCAATCATCTCTTTTTATAGCCAACAAACAAGTTTCTATAGAACTGTAGTGCTGATATAGCTTCTTAGAATTTCCTCTGTCCCTGAAAATTAGAGGACTGTTTTGTTTATCCTACAGATGCATCTGGTTGGAATCTGACTGAATGTTTATAGTTCATTCTTAACCCTATGATGACTTTCAGGATTCTGACAAATGTTCTGCTTCAGCAATACACAGGTCTTGAACAAGACCTTGAATCTGAACTTTCTGGTAATTTGAATGCTCTTTTAATTAACTAAATTAAGTAAAAAAGAAAAAAGAACACTGTATCCCCTGGCAGAGTAGACTGGTATATTTCATCCTTAAGAAAAAGGCTCCCAAAGGTTCAAATTTTGTTACATCTGATTATGAAAATACCAACTCTACTTAATATAGCTTTGCATCAAAACACAGCTCATCCTGCAGAAATAAAAAGTGCTTCTCTCTCACAGACAGCATTTTACTGATGTCATATATTCATAAATAAATTCACTATGCATCAAAATACCTCAAACATTTGGGGATCTGTGATAAAACCTTCATTCATACTGTGACTACCCAGATGCTAGCTTTTTCTATATGTCTTAAATCAACTCCACTTGACTACTCCATTTGGCTACTGAGTTGACCATCAAATGAAAATGATTTGGGAGTCTTCTTCAACCCAGGAAGTTTAATGTATGAATGAGTGATTATCCCAGGTCTGTTTTTTATAATCTCAAAAAGGGGTCAAAGTGTCATTGCTGTTGTACAGTTCCCAGGCAAAAAAAGTTCAGTAAGCTGGAGTTAAAGTTGACCAGATGTACCACTAACCCTATTGGAATGTGCCTTTAAAGAACATCACAGTTTTCAAAAAAATAAAACAAACTTTGAGGTCTGGAAGTCCAAAGTTAAGCTTCCACTTAAAAAAAAATGGACGTATGGAAGTACACATGTAAAGTCACGTGACCTCCACTCTGCTCCTACAACACTGCTTCAAAAAAAGCTGAACACTGGGTGACAAGCCTTTCTTCAAACAATGTACATCATGGAGTCAGTAATTTGAGGAGTATTGTCTTTAACTATGAGACATAGCATAGACATGTTGGGGCAGATCCTCAGCAGGTATAAATTGGCATAGCTTTATTGACTCCAAGGGCTCTGTTGATTCCAATAGAGCTACATCAGTTCACACCTGCTAAGGATCTGCCCAGTAAAAAAAATTTAAGTGACTCGATATAAAACCCATCATATCTGTAAATTAGCTAAACTGAACTCCTCCAAACTTTCCAGAAAATATAGGCTGTCTTGGCAAAGTTAGTGACCAGGCCAGTCCTCATTACTTATTGTGTCTCTCTCACATATAAAGCTTTCAAAGTAATAAGTTTTTTAGATCAAAATAGTAAGTGTAGTTTAAGTTTACAACAGGTTTGAATTTGACCTTAGTGGATAGAGTTTTTGTTTCTGTATCAAACTTTTACTGTTATTTGTGTCAGTCATGTGTTTTCTCAACTGTACATTCTTTTTAACAGTACCCAGTAAGATTTCTACAGTCTCAGGACAAATAAAGAGCTCAGTCGTCCATCTCTTATCATATCATCATGATCTGTCCTTATTTACACTAGGGTAGCGCCACTGATTTCTCCAGTGTAACTGACATCAATCTGCTACTCTACCATACCTGCAGTAGTCAGCTGAGAGTCAGTTATGCTACTTGAAATTTTCTGAAGTAGTGGCCAGGAAAGGGATTCATTGCCTTAGCTCTGCAACCACTTTCTTCAGAACGAAGTCATCTTATATGTATAAGTGGAGTTATTCCAGATTTACACCATTGTAAATAAGATTAGTATTTGGGCCTGTGTTTGTTGGTTGTACTATATGTAAAATCTGGGTTAATGTAGGCCGGTTCAGAACCTAATCATGAACTGCTTTAATGGTATTGCAATTTTTAAAGCATTGAATGAAAAATTCTTATTGGGATGCTACCATTCATTCTAGCTGTATGCTATACCAAGTGCTGCTCTTGTATTTCTGCTGGTTGTTCCCATTGACTTCAATGGGAATTGCTAATGCATATCAGAAGACTAAATTTGGCACTAAGTGCTCTTATAATTCAGACTGACCATCCTCCAGATTAGCGATGGGTGACATGTAAAGGAGAAAGAAAGATTCACATCAATTCTGAGGCAACCCCAAAACTGGATGATTATCTAAAGCTTATTTAAAAAATGGACCAACTCCTCTTAGGACTCAGTCTTCAGCTGTGACAGAGTAAGACTCAATGCAGATAAGGTCAGGGGAGGTGAAGGTGGCTCTAAGATGTAAAAAAGTAAATTGTGTTTGAAGAAGAAAAATCAGGTGATGACTCTATGACCTATGTGATCTCAAACATCATGTGGAAAGTGCAGCTTCTTAGTAACTTTAAAGTTGTGCATTTTCAAAATGAAAAAACGTGTTTTATAATTAGTGATGTGCATTTGAAGCATATACTGAGATGGCCCCAATACAATCATTTAAACCCTATGTATGTCATGAACAAGTATTAAGAATAATATGCAAAGTGGAATAAAATACACACTGTATTTACCAGTCCCAAATGCAGTATGCGTAATACTGTTCTAAATCAATGTGCATCAAATCTCAGTTAAATCTCATAATGATGTCTTTGATGTGATATGGGGGATGGAAGTCTCTGACCTCATAGACAGATAGCCATGAATGTGTTATTGAACACAAGACAAACCACATAAGGGTCTGACTTAAAATTGAATGTTCCTGGTTTAGTGGGGTTTTTGTGCAACTGCTCTTCTGGGATATGAAAGATTAACAAAAAGCTGTTCTGACATGATCCCTTGAAGGTCCAGCAATAGACATGGGGCCATATTTTTTTCTCAACATTTGTCTAAGACTCCCATTGGGTTGAGTGCACAATATGACCCTGTTAATTTCAGATAATGCACATTCTTTTAGAAGGGTTTCTGGGGACTTTAATTGTGGGCTGTAATTTTCATTGATAAACTACTGTGTAATGCTAATTTGTAGGGTAACTCCAGCACATTTAGTATAACAACACTACAAAGCTTGTCTCTGGTCAGAATATGGACAAGGTCATTATCCTTAAAGATTCTTCAAAGAGAGAAGAAGAATTTGAATGAATACATTATATTCCTAAATATATTTTATCTGCTTTCAGTGGAAAAAATTGAAAAGTGAGATCTATCTAATATTTGCAAGCCTATATTTGGTGTCTTTTTTGCCCCAATGTCCATTTTAGGTGCATAAATGCCAGACTGAGCACAAAATGTGGGATCTGGTTGCCTAGTTTAGTTACCAGGTGGGTGAGGTAAGTCCTTTTAGTTACTAACATTTAACAATTGAGTCTTCTCCATGTGCAAATCTTAATTCTCCTTATAGGACTTAATCCTGCAAGATGATGAGTAGTCTGGCGAGTATCCAGGAAACATTTATATGTATGCTTAACTTTTAAGCATGCAGTAGTTCTATTGAATGTACAGGAAAGGCATCATTCTGTTACACTAGTGTAAATCCAGAGTAACCTTGTGTTTGCACTGCTGTAATTGAGATTACGCTCTGGCCCAGAAAGTGAAAGAGTGAGGGCAGCTGCAGCAATTATGTTCTCAAAATGAGCTCTAACAAATGTGTTTTTTTGTTTCTCAGGTGATCAGAAAACTTTCACTCTTAAAATGCAGTGACTCATTGCATCTGGCAGACTTTATTTCTGTGATGTATCCCACTAGTGAACTGCTATATAAAACCTCGTATTAGGCCAGATACCTTTCTATCTGGCCTAATACGTGTAATGTAGATAGTTTAAGTTAATGCTAATTATTCAAACTTGGGTAGGTTCTTTAGTGTTCAGATGGCATCTCAAAAGACTTACATCTGCCTATTTGTGCTTTTGCTCAGTTTCTATGATATCTTTGCAGATGGCTGCAAAAAATAAATGCTATTTGGCAAGACACAGAGTACAATAATTTGCATGTTTATTTTATTCTACTTTGAAAAGAGAAGCCAAGTGTTTCTAAGCATGTTTTAAAATTGTGCTCTAATTATCTGTGAATAATTTGTCATTGTTAGTATGAAGGTTTTTTTAATGTATCAGTAAGAAATTCTAATCAGCTGTAGTTGCAGGGGTGGCTGATTCTTATTTCATTTACTTTGGTGTAATTACGAATTATCTCTAATGGAGTTACACCAATGTCAAGTTAGTTCGAGATCAGAATCAGGCCTAGGAGTCCTAATTTGATTTCTCTCTGAGCTGTTAAAAAAAAAAAAAAAATTAATGGCAACATTGTAACTGCAACACTTGCTGACAATTTTAGTCTTTTAAAAATGAAGCTAACCATGATATTATTGGAATGGACGTGGAGGTGCTATATAATAATTTTATTAACATAATATGTAACCTAGTCAGTGAGGTCAAGTTACTGAATGTTAGGTTACATAAGACTTTCCTGTGTGAATGCATTGATCTATAGGGTCCTGTGGGGAAAACAAACAGGAAGGCAACCCAGTGGCATCCCAGATGAAAACATCCAGGTATACATGTGAACAACAATGGGGCAAGCTCTTAGGATACAGGATCCCTGAAACTATCTCCAACAAGTTGCAAACCTTGTTTTGTCAAAGCTAGGAGCCAGGAGATCAAAAGAACAACAAACAGTTAAAAAAACCCTTTCTTGGGAGAAGAAGGGGGATAAGTTATCAGAAGCTAGCAAGGGAGCTAGGTGGATACAGGGAGAGACTGGGCTGAGAGAGTGTGCTAGAGTTGAACATTCCAAGGTCTGGGGAATGATAAGCCTTAGGGAACATAACATCAGGCATGCACACAGTTTGTTTTATTGTTTTAAGACCTGTTGTCTTTTAAATGCTTTTGTTCTAAATAAATATTACTTTGCTTTTAGGAGGCTGTTTAGTCACTGGCTTCCACTATCATTGTTCCTGGAGAGAACAGAATGGCAGGCCCCGGCCATAAGTCAGACCTGCTGAGGTAAATTATGGTTGATTGTAGAGGATGTAGCAATGGGCCAGTCTGAGAGCTGGAGAATTTCATAATTCTATCTCGAGCCAGATTACTGCTTGAGGCCTGAAACCTGAGAGCAGGGGGGGCTCTTGAAGAGACGGGGAGGGGTCAGAGGTGAAATTAGCCTGGTAACAGTGTAACTGTCAGTTACACACTAGGGAAGTTTGGTGCAGACCTTAGACTGGAGAGAGAGGTTAGATTCAGTGAATGTAGTACAAGGAGATGTAAAGGACATCTAAATGGGCCTGCAGGGCCTCCTGAGACTCAGGAAGGATTCACTCCTCAGAGGCCAGGTGCTAATATAGCTGTTTGCTTTACCTCCTGGTTTCTGTTAGGAGAAAGCAACTTTAATAATTGCTGGGGACCTCTACAGAAGACCTGCTGGCGGAGGCTCCTAAACTGGTGTATAGCCAGCCCACAACTCCACAGCCACTCCTATCCCTTTTTGAGGGCAACCCTGGCCCTCTTCAGGCTCCCCAGCAGAAGGGAACTTGTGGCAACTCTGTGCCCCTGTAGCCTATCCTAATGGATTTTTTTATCTCAGGTACTTTGCCCCAGGGTTACAGTTTTATTTAGAATCTATGGGTGTTACAGATTCATGGGGACTGCTACACCACATTCACTCAGAACCAAAGACAAGAGGCTTTCAGTTGACTATAATCAGAGTGAGGAAAGTTACCATTAGCTTAAATATGTATATGTATTTGGCACTGTATTGACAGCTTCAGGATCATAGTAGGTAGAGTTGGAAAACAGCCATTTGATTGTTAAGCAGACTCTCTCAAGGACAGGATAGGGTCTCCCAACAGATTTTTACTGATTCTCTTTCACTCCTACCCATATGCACACTGTCAAAGCTCCAGAACTAAAATAGCCATCTCTGTGCCCGAGGAGGACAGAATACAAAAACTTTTGTTACAGGAGTGCCTTCTATGAAAGAAAGATCTCTGTAGATGGTGCTCAAGAATATGCAGCATTGTTCCTGGGTTTTTCAGGACCAATAAAATTTGTTGTGCACTGCAAACTCAGTGCAGTTTTTTTGCATGAAGCTCTTAACTTCCAGAACCTGTTAATTCCACTCTGAAGGTTATCAGAGGGGTTGCCACACAGGAATGTGATGTATTCCCTCCCCTAAGGACAAGGGTCTCACTCCAAAGCACAACTAGCCTTTGCCTGCCCACAAGTGAGTCTGGGTTCCAAATGATCAAGTTTGAGTCCCAGGTAATAGATATGTGCCCAAGCTGCATAGTTCAGATCTGGAGCCAAACTTGCTCAAAGTTTGAAGGGGGGAGGTGGGAAAGTTCAGGGATGTTCAGATTTGGGATTCTGATTTGGCTCTGTCTCTGACATATACATTCAGGAACCTTTAAAAATTCCCCGTATCCTTTAGTGATTTTCCTGTTCTCCAGTCCATATCTAAGGAATAACACCAAGTACCTCTAAAAACAGACTCTCTCCCTACAGGATAGATGGGATTTTAAGACTTCAGGACTGTAATTATGCTATTACAAGCCTGCAAGGATGACCCAGGTGCCGGAATTTTTTCCAAACTAGCTCAGTCAATATCTTTTTGTTCGGTTTCTCTGTGTTTTACTTAACACCTGGGCTTTAATTCGAAGAGTGTTAATTATTTCAAACCGACCTTCTGGGTGTGGCAGCCCTGTTTCCCTCACCCGTGCAGACACACATTGTCTACACCCCTGATTTTGGAACTGAGTTCTGCAGTAATAGCCTCCTACTAACTTACCCAGGATGACTTTGCTGATTATCCATGACAGATTTGTTTGCCAACGCATCTGTTTTAACAGCAAGTTTTAACAGCAAACTTCCATCTCAATGTTATTGAAAGGCTTTGTTAAAGAACAGCAGTGTATGTGTCTGAGGGAAGGAGGGGAGTGATTTGGGTCAGGAAGGGCTTGTCAAGCTTTAGTTCTTGAGCAGATACTTGTCCTGAATATAAATAGTGTTGTCATTATCCACTAAAATGGAAGATCCAGTTATCTCCATACTAATGACCCACATGCCTTACAGTTTTTTATCATGGCTGCTTCTGCAGTGAATTTTCACTGCATTCCCCGATACTTTTTGTTGTCTATGACACTTATTGCCCTAAGAGCTCAAGTGTATCCTCCTCTGCTTAGGATGGTAATGTCATAGTACAAAGCTCAAGGAGCCAGAGAACCCTGAGGAGTCAGACCTCAAAGGCTTTGTCAAAAAGAATTTTTTCCCTCTCAGACTATTCTCCTGGTAAAATATACTGAAATTAAAAGAAGCAGCTGCTGTAGGCATTGGTGGAAAGACCCTGTGTGCCAGGGAAGAACTCCTTTTAAGTGAGGGCATGTCATCTGCACGGTCTTTAAAAATGAAAGAGAGAGATGAGTGCTTCACAGCTCTGTGCCACTTGAGATGACTTGACATGAGCTGGTTTTGTAGTGTAAAATCTCCTTTAGCTGACTTCAAAGCTAGCACACATGCATTAGAAATTCTGCAGACATCCTGGGTAAATGTTTCAGAGACTATTTCTATGGATTCAGAATAAAAAGTCCACTTGGAGCGAATACTAATGACATGACGAATGGGAGAAAAGTTATGCAGGAGAGTACAAATGTAATCTGGCTACCGCCAGACTGGGCTTTAGTTAAAACACACAACATGGCAGCAGCCAAATAAAAAGCTGTCATCTACTTGCAGTTCAGATTAACGATGGCCGCTTGAGCTCTTCAGACATGTTGGTGGGTGTTACCAATTAGTTGGGCATATTCTAGTGATTGAAACAAGAGGCATACTGAAATGATCTCTCTCATTGGAATTCCCACTCTTCAAATTCTGTTTTGTCAAGATAAATGGAGTTCATTGATACTTCCATAGACACTATAAAGGGGCTGATCCAAAGGCCACTGAAGTCACTAGGGGTCTTTCCATTGGCCTCAGTGGGCTTTGGATCAGGCCCCAAGGAAGACAAAGTGTAGCCAAAAGGAAACATAAGAAGATGACAGTTGGCCCAGCTTCCCTCATGCTAACTTTCAACTGAGCAAGCTGCTTAATGTTGGCCTTAATTAACTCTAGACGTGTGAGCACTTTATTGCTTAATTCTGAAACAGTGTCTGATCCTGTTCTGATATTTTAAAAATAAATTCAATCAATTTTGGGCAAAGTTGGCAGTGGTGAGGGAGGGAGGTTAGAGGTACTATGGTCATTAATAAATGATAATATGTTGCACTAATATATTAGCAGTATTAAGGTGTCAACGTTGGTAATGTAGCCATTTTAAATATTAAAAAAAGTGTGAAAAACAATTTAACTTGCTTGATTGTTTTTTCTAGTCCCTCCCCTCAGTTTGGGCCTTACTGTGTGTTTTAGAGAGATGCAAGTGTTCAGGCTTGTTTTAATGCTCACAAAGATTTGCACCCTGATTATGTAAGCAGGTGTTTTTCCCTTGGTTCAGTAACCAAGGTGCTTGGATCTAACAACCCACTCCCTCATAAAGACCTGAGCCAGCTGCCATTTAACTGGACTCTCTGTTTATTTGGTATATGATCCCAGCTAAAAATATATTGAACAACCAGCAGTTCAATTCCTAGATGACTTTGTGTTCTAGAAAACAGGAGTGCTACATACTCTTTCATAGCAATGGATCCACCAATGGGATTTAATATTTTCCCCTGTTTGGCTCACACACTGGAGAAAATAGACTGCTGTATATAAAACTAAACTATTTATAAACTTGCCAGTTTCACCTAAGCTAAATACATGAAGTTAACTTAGTATACGCAGCATTCCTTTGCTCTTCCCTATATTTACCATAGGGAATACCTCAGATACTAAGGATACTAAATTAATTATCCAAGGAGTTGAACAGCACAGCTAGCAAGTTTTGAAGGGCCTCAAATGTGGATGAAAAGTGAATTCTAGTGTCGAGAGACCAGTCTGAATTAGTGTTGGTATGATTTAGGTAAGTTTTTAGCACCAAAAGTTTAGGGCCAAATTGTTCCTGGTAGATACTGTCCCATGTAGAGGTTTATATGGAGATGCACCTTGCCATTGGGAGATGGGGTATTATACCTCAAGACCTATGCTGTTCAACATATACATTAATAATCTGGAAAGGAGATAACAAAGTGGCAAAGTTTGCAGACAATACACAATTATTCAAGATAGTTAAGTCCAATGCAGACTGCAAGGAGTTACAGAGGGATCTCTTGTGACTGGGTAACAAAATGGCAGATGAAATTCACCATTGCTAAATGAAAAGTAATGCACATGGGGAAAAAAATTATTCCAGATATATATAAAATGATGGGGTCTAAATTAGCTGCTATTATCCAAGAAAGAGATCTTAGCATCACTGTGGATAATTCTCTAAAAACTTCCACTCAATGCACAGCAGCGGTCAAAAAGGCTAACAGTGTGTTAAGAACTATTAGGAAAGGGATAGAAAATAAGACAGAATATATTATAATGCCATTATATAAATCCAGGTGCATTCACACCTTGAATACTGCATCCAGTTGCCCCATCTCCAAAAAGATATAGTGGAACTAGAAAAGGTTCAGAGAAGGGCAACAAAAATGATCAAAGGTATGGAATGGCTTCCATACAAGGGGAGACAAAAAAAGATTAGGGCTGTTCATCTTAGAAAAAAAGACAATTAAGGGGGTATACATTAGAGGTCCTATAATCATGAATTGATGCAACCCCATGCTCAGGATGACCCTAAACCTCTGACTGACAGAAGCCAGAAAGGGAAGGCACGGTGGACCTCTCTAAAATTGCCCTGTTCTGTACACTTTCTCTGAGACTCAGGTACTGGCCACTGTCAGAGACAGGATAGTGGGCAAGGTGGACCATGGTCTGACCCAGTATGGCAGCTCTTATGTTCTTAAGTCGTAACTACTCCTTGAACTCCATGAAATGAGCATAGGATGTTCCCCAGGGTTCATGACTTGTTGGGAGGGTTGATGTGGAAGGGGTGCAGGGCCATTTCCCTGCCTTCCCTACCAGCTTTGGGGCATCCTAGCAGGTACATGGAAAAAGCAGTCTCCAGTCTCACCTGAGTGCTGGAAATGCAACTCTGTCTGGTTCATACAAAGTCTGTGCAAATGTTGGGAGACGCTTCCTTGCACATTCCCATCCCCATGCATCTGGGTATGGATTAGTCACTATCTGGAGTATAGAGCAGGTACTTTGGGGTTAAAACAGTGAAAGCAAGCACCATTTCATTTTTCCTAAACAAAAGTTTGAATCCAAAAGTACTACTAATATATACAAAGCAATAAATGAAAATTATATTTATCTTATTTTTATTTATTTCCATTTACATAATAACCAAAGCTTTTGATAGGTTTCATGTGCCTTAACACATTACTAACTGTATAATTACATCTTGGCAGCATTACAATGATTAAATTAAAATAATAATATTAAATAATAAATTTAGCAGGAATTCAGCTAACCGGCCATTTACAAAGACTCCTTTCTTATCCTTCATCATTGTGGGAACCATATCCTCAGCTTTCTCCAAAAGCCCTTTTGCAGCGTGCCTGGAAAGTTACCAAATTTGTAAAATAATGGAACAAAATGGGCACAGGAAATGTAATTTGGCAAACTCTTTTACTTTAAACTCCTGGTCTTCAGCTTTATTAATTACCCAATTGTACTAGAGAAGGACCCCATCATTCATTCTAGAGTGTTATATAAAAATAAATAAATAAATGCTAGGAGCAGAAAAACAATGGTGCATATATGGAAATGAACTGTATGGTGTACAGTTATTCATGGGGTAGATCATGGGGTCTGATTCTAGTATTACTTATGTCCTGTTCCAAAGACCACTGAAGTTGAAGGGAGTCTTTCCATTGACTCCAGTGGGAACTTCTTACACTGCCATAAGACAAGAGTAACTCCACTGAAATCAATGGAATCATGCAGACATAAAAATGGCATAAGTGAGAGCAAAATTAGGTCTGTAGAATGTGTAAGTGGGAACATAGAATATAAATATACACGTCGCTTGCTAAGCTGGGTGTAAGCAAACAATATGCATTTTAGCATGGCTAAATGTGAATGTATACATTTAGGAACAAAGAATGTAGGCTTACAGAATGGAGGACTCTGTCCTGGGAAGAAGTGACTCTGAAAAAGATTTGGGGGTTATGATAGATAATTAGCTGCACATGAGCTCCCCATGCAATGCTGTGGCCAAAAGGGCTAAGGCAAACCTTGGGTGAATAAACAGGGGAATCTCAAGTAGGAGTACAGAGGTTATTTTGCTTTTATATTTGGTATTAGTATGACTGCTGCTGGAATATTATGTCCAGGTCTGTTGTCAACAATTCAAGAAGGATGTTGATAAATTGGAGAAAGTTTAGAGAAGAGCCATGAGAATGATTAAACTATTAGAAAACATGCCTTGTAGGATAGACTCAAAGAGCTCAATTTATTTAGCTTAACAGTCCGAATATCTACATGGGGAACAAATATTTAATTGTGGGCTCTTCAATCTAGCAGAGAAAGATATAATGTGAACCAATGACTGGAAGTTGAAGCTAGACAAATTCAGACTAGAAAAAAGATGTAAATTTTAACCACTGAAGTAAGAATAATTAACCACTGAAACTAGGGAACTGGTTGTTTACAGTATGATATGCAAACTTAGCATTTCTTGGCAGCTAGAAACACCACTATAGTGATTTATATGGAGAATGCTGAATATGAATGAAAAGCATTGGGTGGTTAGTATCAAAAACTGGCTTTTTTCCCCCCTGAAAAATAGCCTGTCCAACAGTCACTGCAACTGAAAAAGACACCCCAGATGTATTTTCAGTATGGCTTTACTGTCAAATAAAAATAGAAGCCAAATTGTTTAACAGCCCTTCTCTCGTATATTATGAGAAATATCTTTAAAAAGACAGGATCTCCAGTTTCATAAAGAAAGGGCTGTGTGAAATAGTGACTGCCTGGAGATTAAGGAAAAGACTTTAACAAAAAAAAAAAAAAAAAACCAAAAAAAAAAAAACACCTCTTCTACAGCATTTGTGTATGCTCTTCAAAATATTATCAGAATATTATTATTATAGATAGGGCTGATAACATCATCTATTATTAAAGTTGCCCAACACTTCTGTGATGTTCCCCTGGTGTTATCTGGACCGGTGATCTGCGAGGTCACTCCAATCCCTGACACGGAGATCCCTTACTCCTGGGCTGTTCACGCACAGCCTCTAGCATGTAAGCTGCTCCCAGCTATGTGAGTGAGCACTTTTGGCCAGCCGCTGCTTGGACTGTGCAACTGAATGACACTAGCCAATATCTCCCATCCCAGACACAACCCTAGGAACCTCCTTCTTGCAGCGTCCAGTTATGCCTGCTGGACACTGCAAGCTTATATGAGTTCGTCAGTTTAACAAAGAAATTGATTATGTGCCAGGCTTGTCATCCCACGCTTCGAAACAAATGCACTGCTTCAGGTAGAATGAATAAACAAACAAATTAATTAACTACAAAAGGTAGATTTTAAGTGATTATAAGTCAAAGCACAACAAGTCAGATTGGTCAAATGAAATAAAAGCAAAATGCATTCTAAGCTGATCTTAGCACTTTCAGTGCCCTTACAAACTTAGATGCTTCTCATCACAGGCTGGCTGGTTGCCCTTCAGCCAGGCTCTCCCCTTTGATCAGCACTTCAGTCACTTGGTGGTGGTGTCTGTAGATGGAGTTTGGAGAGAGAGCATGACAAATGTCTCTCTCTTTTATCATGTCCTTTCTTCTCTCTTGGCTTTGCCCCCACTTCAGAGTCAGGTGAGCATTACCTCATCATAGTCCCAAACTGACTAAGGGAAGGGGGGTGACTCACTCCAGAGTCCAATAGACTGCTGCCTAGGCCAGTGTCCTTTGTTCCTGTGAGGCTGGACTGGGTTCGTCCCGTACATGCCCTGATGAGGTGTGAACTGTCCCTCTGCAACTGGAGAGTTCTGCTTGGGTTCAGCAAATATCTGTGAAATCCTTTGGCAAAGCAGCCCATCCCTCTCTAGTTCTGGTCCACCTAGAGGATGACACCTACTGCTGCTAGAAGTAACTCTGTTAGGTCAAGTGGCAGAGGACTGTGTGGTGAATCTAAAGGTTCCAGCTCTGCTGATGAACCACGTGGGTGTCAATATGATGCCATATGATGGATTTTCTGTTTTTTAAACCTAAGAAAATACACACACAAACCTTTGGTAAAAAAACATTATTAAGGTTGCAAAATCAATCTCTTAAAAGTTAGACAACCTTAATTCTGGTATTTCCTAAGTAACCTTAATTTGGTGCCCTTGTGCATTATGATACTGTTTTTAACTTCATGGTCATACTATTTTTCCACTGGACCCCTGCCTCAGTCAGTGCACAGGACAGATGGTACTCACTTAATGAGCTGTGGGAGGAGCGTATAATTAGGTGATTCTTTATTATTTGCTTTAAGCAAATTGTCTTCTGCATAGTATGCACACCTTGATGGCAGAATTGCATCTTTGTCACTGCAGTGTGAGCACTGTTGGAAAGTTAGAATACATGGTATTTCAGAAGCCTGCAAATGGGACTTTGCTGAGGCTGATATGAATCATGTTCAGAATGACTCTTCAGTGTTTCTTTCCAGTAATTAGCTTATCTGTCCTCTGTTTGAGAATTTATTTGCTTGATATAACTAAAATACCAAGAGATGCCTATGGGAGAGCTTAAGGCTTTTCTTATATAAAGAAGTGCCTTCAAACTAAATTACATCAAACAATTAAAAACTACACATCTGTCTGTAGTTCCTTTTAACCCATTTATCCGCAGGCACTGAACTAGAGGATAAAAGTATAAAATCAGCACCAATAGCATGGTATTTCTACTATATTCTGCTAGATCAAACTGGTAAGACTTTAAGCCTGGATTTTAAGACTGAAATCATTCCAGAGTGCACATTTTAAACATTATCTCTGATTGAGGAAAAGGTACAGGACAATATCTCCAATCCACATGGGTTGATTTTGCAGCACAGGGTATGAAAAGAGGAGGTATGATTCATCACTTCTGTACTCTCAATCTGCATCGATTGAAATGTAAGACACTGTCATTTTCATCGGGTAGTCTTTAAACTCACCTTGCACACATCTAGATGGCTATTCAAGGTACAGGGCAAAGGGGAATCCGGAACAGGGTGTTTTTAACAAAGATAACTAATACAGGCACTGATTTATTCCTTGAACTTTTATAAACACATGAAGAGACTGTATTTTTCTTATTATCTGTTTACAAGAAAAACCTGATTAGGATCTAATCTAGCACCATTTCTAAAACAGCCATCACCATAGCATCTAAGCGATACGGACCTCAAAAGCTGGCTTTATTCTGTAGGTGGTATACAACATGAAGATCTTTGAGTCAAACATGAGCTAAGTGAAAACTGATTCCAGCAAGAACCCCAACCTCAACCACATAACAACAAGAGGCAATTGCAAAAGCCACTAACAAAAATTCCAGTGGACTTTCCCAAGGCTGCACATGCTGGAAATCAAAGAATACTTTCAAAGGCTGGCAGGTGAGTGGTATTAATGGAGCCCCCACACTGAACTTTATAAAAACAATTGCACTGGTTTTGTCAAGACAGTCCATCTCCTGGATGCTGCCTATTTCCCTCCATAGTTGTTGCTATTCTGATGTCACACAACCTCTGGAGGGGTTAGCAAAAAAATGGCACTTTCTATATCTACCACCAAAGTTATTCCATTAGACAGCCACCAGAAGGGGATTCTAAAATTGGCATATATTTGCATGTCACCTGCTCCTATTACTGTTTATTATGGAGCACCATAAAGTGACCACAGTGGGGCCAAGTTTCTGGCTGATAGTCCCTACCCAACAGCCCTTACAATCTCTGAGTTAGGAAAGAGGAAGCTGAAGGCTAGACTATAACCTTGTGGATACTTTGATTAGCAATACATGCATCTTGAATGTTTTATCATTTCCCGCCTTCTCCTCTTAAATATTGTTACAACAAGACTACAATGAGAATGGGTTTCTGGGAGCAGTGTAATCATCTCCCCATGGCCCAAGGATCACAGATGAAATCCTGGCCAAATCACGAATAGTTTTGACACTCAATGAGGCCAGGATTTCACCCCAGGAGTCCAACTTACCCAAACCTAGTTTTCCAGTGTAGCAAGATGAGCACACCTCTGACTAGAACAAACAAAACCATCTTTTTGTAATTCTCTCAATCTACTCTTAGCCTTGGGAGACAGATGTCTCTTTGAGGCAAGGTCTGTGTGTTAGTGTGTGATTGACCTATCAGGACTCTCATTTGCTTCTCCATATGAGTGGTTATATTGTTTTGTTCAGATAGCTTTTAGCTGGAAAGGTCATTAAAAACCAGAAGCTTTCTGCTTTCCTGAAGTTAGTTTTACTTTGATCTCAGGATCCCAACATTCCTTGTAATCCCACTAAAAATTAAATGATTGAAAGATTAAATTAAATGCATGGTGTTCGGATATAGATATTCAGGCCTGTTTGCAAAGGCGTATACTTTAAGAATTTAGGTGTATTCTTATCACTTAGCTAGTTATAGAGGTATAAAAGAAAGAATCAAAATCACTGTCTGCCGATGCAAGGGCCTTCTCTTACTGTGACAGTCTGAGGCCTTGTTCTTAGGCTAAGCCTTCGGCTAAGTAACAGAGGCAGCCATAAACTGGAAAGCATATGGTCACATCCTTACATTCCAAACTAGTCATATTGAAATAAGGTGCTATTGGGCTGTTAGGAATACAATCCTGTCCTGATATTCCTATCACCTCCAGAGAAAGGGAAGAGCCTAGAAGATGTAAAAGGAAACTTAGTTTGATAGCATCCTGTCTGGCAAGAACTCACTTATCAATAGCTGGGATGTGAAATCCTCATTTTTGTATTGTTCTATCACTGTAGTCTCCACTTCCCTATTGTTTGTCTGTATAATCGCTGTCTAGTTCTGTGATTGTTTCTGTCTACTGTATAATTAATTTTGTTGGGTGTAAACCAATTAAGGTGGTGGGATATAATTGGGGGTGGGGGAATTGGAATCATGTTTCGCTAAGGGGAGGGGAAATGGGAACAGGGACACAGGCAAGGCTCTGTGGTGTCAGAGCTGGGAAGGGGGACACTGAGGAAGGAAACTGGATTCATGCTTGCTGGAAGTTCACCCCAATAAACATAGAATTGTTTGCACCTTCGGACTTTGGGTATTGTTGCTCTCTGTTCATGCGAGAAGGACCAGGGAAGTGAGATGGTGAAGGAATAAGCCCCCTAACACATGGTATTAAATTAACCTTTCCTTAGCCAGCTTGTTTCATGGCATTTATCTTTGTGTAATACAGAGGTATATGTAAAATTCCAACATATTGTAACTGGTGATGCTGAAATTCTGGGATGTTAAGGTTGGAAAATGTTGCACTGCAGCTGTACTTCTAGTTTTAGTAACTTGATAGAAAATACCTTGAAGTGTAACATGTATGCCCATAAATAATAAACCATATTAAAAATGTTTTAGCATAGTTTAGGTTTGTACACAGTGCATACCATGTATTGTACACTTATATTTGGATAGATGTAAAGACTGATTCTCATGCTGTCAAAGAGGACAGCTGTTCAGACAGACTTTGATGGTTTAAAATGATAATTGAATTTACAGGAAGAGAAAGATATCAGCTGTTTTGATAGTTAAAATCTAATGTGGATGATAGAGACACTGCATGACTCTGAGGATTTATCACCTCAGAGTCTCTGATTCACACCCAGCTAAGGTCAATAGTAAGTTGCAATTGAAACACATTACTATCATAATTCCCAGTAGGAAGGTGTTCATAGTACAAAACCCACCATTATAATCCGTGCTATCCTCAGAACTTTTGTTGACAATATTAGTAGAGAAGGAAATGAGATTCAATGGCCCATGCAGAAAGTTACTGAAATACTCTGTAACATCTAGAGTTGGTTCCCATGGGTCGGGGTTCAGGTGGAGGCAGTTGGCTGTTGAGAAGAAGCTTATGAAATCATTAACCATTCTGTATCTGTTGTATGCTTCACTCTTCAGAGCCGAGAGCCTGGCACCTTTCACAAACCTAAGAGCTCCATCATTCACTTTGAAAAAGAACATCTAAGTTTCATTCAAGACTACTGCAACTCTATTTCTATTCTAGCGGTGATGGTCATTCTAGCCCTTTGAAGTTTAAACTCTCACCACTAACACCCTAACCTTCAGGACTAAAATAGCTGCTCAGGTATGTGTCTCCAAGGTCACCAACTTTGTGGGACTGATTCTGACTGATGTCCACCCTTTGACATCAATAACATGAGTCCAAATTTAGAGTGGTGTAAGAAGGACACGGCTTCCTTTCAAGGAAGACTTGCTGAGCTTTCCCGTTTTGTTAAAATAGGTTATAACATCTCTGTTTAAAACAAGATGGTTTGAGGAAGAAGAGAAGGGACATCACCACCTCACAGTTATCCTATTGTCTTGCTCTTTTCATATTTGTTAATGTTAGAGTGTCCAATTCCCTGAGTTTGGCCTCATTTTCATGCTCAAGTTTCCTTGTTAAAAGAGTACACAAGCAAATGAGAACCCATGCAGCATAGAAATATCTACAAAAATGTGCGTTTTCATCATCTTTACATCCCTACCTTTGAAAATGTAAGCTACCAGTGAAATGTACATTTGGGGTGTATCTCGGTAACCAAAAGGGATATAAATATTGAAATCATATCATATCACCATCTTTTACTTTCTATGCAAATTATAAATCCAATATTTTGTAAGTTGATTTAGCATGCAGCATACATTAGTAGCAAGAATAACCAGGTTATTTTGTGGATGGGGAAGGGAAGAGATTAAATCAACTGCATTGTTTAATTACTCATAGAATCTAAGGAAATGAAAAGATAAACTATCTTCACATTCAGTCAAAACTATATCTCCATGATACTATGTAATCACTTTGGTGTTAAACATATTAATGAAATATGGTAGGATGTCAAAACTAAACAATTCCTGACAGACATCAACAATGGATCTGTAACTTCTCCTTTCTAGAACAACAAAGCTACAATAGGACTGATGTTACATGGAAATGAAGGCACACTAAAACCAACCGTTGGGGGAAAGCTTTGAATGGCAGGTCAACAAACTGCTCCTTCAAAAATAAATCTTGTAAGGAAATAAAGTAGGCCCAGACTTCATTTGTCATTAAACTAAATATGTCACCAGTTTTTAGTGATTCCCAAGGCAGAGCTAAATGAAGAGATGTTGATTTAATTAATTAAAAAAACAGTGGCAGTGCTGGAAAACTTGCCAGTCTTACCTGAGACAGGCAGCTATGGATACTCAGTATCTGCAGAATTGCCTTTTACTTGTTTTTTTCTACAGGAAATACCCTTAATATTTTCATTATTCAATGTAACTAACTACAGTTTGCATTTCATTATCTAAGGCAATTACCAAGGTTTAGTATCATCTAAAACGGACACCTCTAAAAGCTAGTACCTTCTGTGCATAGTTGGTAAAATTAATCTAGATGCAGAGGGTTCATAACAAAACAGGTCTGTATCATTTAGCCGTGATGTGAGGATACACCAGGTGAAGGGGCTGGAGGAGAAAATGCCATGCAAGAAGACCTCTGAACCACTACATACTGCGGAGGCAGTCCCTGTGCCAGCTGACATGGAACCTGTAGCCCCACAACTCCTATTTAGAGGATGCATAAGGGCAGCATATTCAATAGGCTTGAACAGATGCTATGGATGGGGCTGTGTTACAGGTCCACATCCCGACAGTAGAGCAACACAGGGAGAAGGATACATTCCATCCTCCCCCACACCCAAACACACACAGACTTGTAGTTCATCATACAAAGATGGATTACTCAGGCTTTGTTCAGAGAGTGTGAATTTCACCCTCTTTGTATGTTTGTATGCACTGATATGAGCAGTATAATATCATTGTGTGTCCCTTGTGTATTATTAGGTTGGGAAAGCTATACAAGCAAAGCTGAGAGGTTCTGACATCCCATGGGTGTACATAGAATCACTCCTATTACTAGCACTCTAAAAGTGCTGCAAACAACACAGAAAAGGAAATTTGCTTAGAATTTAATTTTACAGACCTCTTACATTCCTCTCAAAAGTGGATAGCTTCACATGTGAATAAAAATAGCCTTCTGATCACTGAACATGCTTCAGTGCCATAGAAAAACATAAGCAGAGATGGGAGGACCCAACTCAAATCCTTTGAGCATTTCATGAGAACCTAGTTTTTCAAGCCTTTTAGAATAACATAAGCTTTATATTCATTAGAGAGCGGCAAACAAGAGACTCGGAGAGGTGAGGGAATTGCCTATAGAACACATGCAGCTCAATAACGGTAAGAGATATGCTAGATCTATAAGATTCCTGTTTTAAAAATCTAAGAGCCAAATCCTGGTCCTAGATTCCATGGCAGAAAGATGCAAGGAGTCCTATATATTTTCAGCTTTTTTGTTCTAGTTTTCATCATTTTTAACAGACCTAGTCTGAATACCGTGGTCCTAATTCACCCTTTGTAACTTTACTGGAGTTATGCTATAGAGGAATTTGACCAGCGTTTTATGGGAAACAGTTTGTTTCATTTTATTATTTGTATCATCATAGTGCCAAGGACTCCCAGTCATGGCCAAGGATCCTAGTACTCGTAAATATTTTGATTCTTATAGAATGCTTTATAATTCTGATCTGGTAACTCCAACTTCAGACTGACAATCTCTAATACCGGGGTGACAGCAAAAACTTTCTATATCATATTTTATATAATACTAATGACATTCAGAAATACCTGCCTACAATTAGAAAAAGTAGTATGAATTGGCTAAATTTGTTCTACATATAGTTGACTTCCTTACTGACAGCTGACTTTGTTTTCTTTAACGTAATGCTTAATAATGTTGATATGTGAAAAATTATAAAGTAAGAATTTTATTTCTATTCATACTTGTTAAGGGTCCATTCAAAATAGATTTTATGAACACCCTTTTGGAAAAGTGATCTCCTTAGGGAGAAAAAAAATCATTTTTTTCCCACTTTATTCAGAGACATTGAAAATGAAAAAACAAAATAAATTCGGTCAGTACAAGCATGAGAAATCGCTCATTATCAGTCATGGGCGATGCTAACATTGTTTTAAATATTCATACACCTCATAATGCAGTCGTCTGGTTTTTTCCTTTGTCTGATTCACACATCATCTGACACATGGAGAAAGTGAATGTCAAACAGCGTCTGGGGCTCCTTTGTATATAACCAATTAGAGGGATCCACATTTAAGGCATTTTTCCCCAGGGTTCAGTGGCGAGTAATGGGGCGCAAAGAAACCAAGAACCCCATCTGACTGTGCAGAACTGTTCAATCTTTACTGAGATTGAGCTTTGGTTTATGAGTCAGTGACATATGGCTGAGTTTTCTGAGGGTCTGATAATTCCGACGATAATTGCTTAGGTGTGAAACTGTGAATGATCAATAACATTATTGTGGAGTATGTGAGCAATGAGCATTCATGTTCACATGATTTACAGCTCTTGAAAACTGAATAGTGGAAACATACAGAGGTTGCTTAATAGTGTGGAAGACTGAAGAAGAAAAAAATATATAAATGCATCACTAGTGTTTTTTCCCTTTGGTGGTGTTTTTCCTTTAAAGCAAATTGGGGGGTCACATGCAAATGGATTATGTTTGTGTTTATAGGTCAAGATGTTGGACAATATTGAAATGTCTAGCCTCAGACTAAGGACCCATCTTGTTCAGTTGCAGCAAACCACAAGTTCACTGAAAGCTCCTGAGTATTTTGAATGAATTGGAAATACTTGTTCTTCTACACTAAACCAGGTGAAACTTAGTCAGGGCTGGCTCCAGTTTTTTTGCTGCCCCAAGCGGCGAAGGGGAAAACAAAGAGAGAAAAAAAGAAAAAGAAAAACCCCATTGTGCTGCCGCCGAAGAGGAAGAGATGGAGTGAAGGACCCGCCACCGAATTGCTGCCAAAGACTAAAGCGGAGCGCTTGAGCCGCCACCAAAGTGTCGCCGAAGATAACGGATGGACATGCCGCCCCTTTCTATTGCCTGCCCCAGGCACCTGCTTCCTTCACTGGTGCCGGCCCTGAACTTAGTGATTTAAAGCTTGTTTTGCTTTCAAACCCACTCCAACACTAAAACTTAAAGCAAATCTTGGGTCTCTGATGAACAGGCACCGAAAGCAAAGAAAGCAAAGAAAACGTTTCTGCAAACCCCTTGTGAAGTGAAATGGCCACATTTCCTACAGAGCTGGCTATAAACCATTGTTCACAGCCAGGTTAACTCATGCTGAAATGCATTAATGCCACCACATTATCAGGTAATAAGAGCCCATTAACCAAGCACTCATTATTAATTCATTTCGAATTTCTTGTAGTAACACTGATCATCATGCATGTATTTAGTACAATCTTGCCAGCTGTTGGCAAATATAATATTCCATAAGAATACTGTTGAACTTCAGAAGTAATTAAGGTACTGATACCGCAAGGAATTGATGAGCACAGTTTTCCAATTAGCTTTTTTAATTCATAAATTCTCATTCTCTACTTATTTTTGCCAATGGTTCCTCTTTTTCCCCCAAACTCTCTAGTACCTTCCATCCTTGAACAGCCGATTCAAGCTGAGTATCCTGCCGCATGGCAAACATCTCATGTGGACAAATTCTAAATCTATGTGAACTACGCAGAAGAGAGTGTTGATAACTCTTGATTTTCAACCCATACTCTGCAAATGAAGAAAAAAATTGGGGAAATATTTCACTGACATTTTGAAAATTCAAAAAATGTTGATGAGCTCTCATAACTAACAGCCTGGTTCTTCCACACTGACTCAGAATGATGTCAATGGAATAAAACACTGCTCCCTCTGGGCAAGGGTGGTAGAATAGAATCTGCTTGAGAACTAACCTATGTATCTATTTACCTACCTCATGAGTTCGTACTACCACCTATCACCGCAATATTTTGTGTAAAAAGATCAGCAATAGTGAAGTCCCTAGTGGACTTTGTGGAGCATCTGACTTCTCCATCACAAAGCTCTTCTAAGACTCAAAGTAGGGTTTGGAAGCAGGAGCTTTGTGGGAGTGGTTAATATTACTAATGTAATTCTTATGGTTTAAAAAAAGCTTCATCAAAGAGGAAGGTTTTGCAATGTTTTCTAAAGATTGTCACTCCTTGGACACCAAGGCAGGCAGGTGGCATTTCCACCATTGTTTTCCCCAGGTGTTCTAATAGGCCGGTATGATCCAGGTACCCTATGATGGCAACAGAGAGAGGGGTGCACAGTCCATACCCAAAGACTTGCCTGAAATGCCCCGGCAGGTATGTTCCTGAGATCGACATCTTCACAGTATTTCTCTGAAGGGGGCCATGTGCAGTTTCTACCAAAAGCTAAGAACTCACTGGTTGTTGTGAGATGTATGCATGGAAAGTATTTTAAGAGTTATGTAACCCATAGAATATTGTGTTCCAAAGCTGCTGGAGGTGAAATTGGTCACCTGGTTGGAGGGGAGGGGGGAAAGAGGTGATTCTCAGAGTTAACTCAATCGAACATGAGAAAAAAAAAATTATTGGAAATCCTGGGAAATGGGTGGGTGCAAGCTCACCCATGTCTAAAGGCCCCTCCCCCAGCCTTGCAGGAGGGACCACTGGACCTGGGAACCATCTGAAGACAAGGGACAACTAATGAATAACAGGGTCAGGAGTGAAGGTCACAGGTTCAAAACTAGGGATCCAGAGGGAGACACAGAGCAGAGAACCCCGGACAGCGCCCACTGCTCCTCAAAGCTGTCTAGGGAGCCAGCAGATGCTACTCAGAGGAACTCTGCCCAGATGCGTGAGACCAGGAAGGAGTGGAAATAGGCCCCACAGTCACAGAGCACCCCCTCCTCTAACATCCTCCTCCTGGCATTGAAGATGGCCACTTTGGCCAGGGCCAGGAGGAAGTTGACCAGAAGGTCTCGTGACTTGGTGAGGTCGCAGACAGGATGTGCAAATATAAACAGGTGTGGAGAAAAATGCAGCCAGAACCTCAGCAGGAGGTTCTGGAGGAGCCAGAATAGGGGCTGCAATCTGGTGCATTTGAGATAAGCGTGCAACAGGTTCTCCCTCACGCCCCAAAAGGGGCAGGCGTCGGGGATAGGGGTGAACCATGCCTGGTATATGCCTGTGCTCACAGCTCCATGGAGGAGCCATGGGGCCAGGGTGGAATAGAGGCTGGTCCACCAGGAACCAGCTGACAACCCGGCCAACTGACAACCCGGCCAACATTTACAGTCTAGACAAGGCACAAGCTTGGGTCCTCTCAAAGCACAATAGTGCCCAAGAAGATGACCTTGAATAGGGGGAAACCATTAGGGACCACCTGACGTTAACAAAATGTCCTGGTTATGAAAAGAGACAAAAGGTCTGGAATTGTATAATAGGAAAAAGAAGGGAACAAAATGATTTCATGAGACAGGCTGGCAGAGTGTTGCCTCCGTCAATGAAAAGTGGATCCCAGCTCTCTGGATACGACAAGCATTGTACAGCCTGACCCCTGGCTGAGAAATACCTTATTAGCCAGAAAAGGAATTTGTTAATAAGGATAGTATCTAAACTGCATTTTAATCCTTATATTTGCTCCGATTTGCATCTTTATCTTAGGCATTGTCAGACTTCCATGTGATTTGACTATAGACACAACAAAGTGCTGGATGCTAAGGAGAGTGTTTAACAGAGGTCAAGCTAGTGAACTGGGGGGCAATTCCTCCATGGAAGCAGCGAATCTGTGTGCAGTGTGAGTGTCCAGGAGTCAAGAGACTGGACACTTGAGTGTAACAAAGTGGGTGTACAAACAAATTGGAGGGCCCTGGGCCCTGGGGCCAGCCTGGAACTTTGGGGTCTAACTGCGCCACAGATTTAGCCACAGGTTCTCTCTGCTCTACCCCAACGACTCATACAGGGAGCCTAAGGCCTGTGATGTGCATACCACCAGCCTGCAGGGAAAGAGCACAGCTTGCAGAACACAGAGTGGAGCGCTTGTGTTGCCAGCAGCTGGCAGTTTGGGGCAAGTTTCCCCTCAGTAGGCACAGACCACACTCCCTTGTGCTATAAGCAGGTGATAGCAATTCACCCTGTGCCCCAAATGTGTCACAGTGGGCAGCTTTAAATTCCAGCAAATGCTCCACAGGACCATGAGCCACTCTCCCTACACATCTTGCAGAATAGTACCAGTTACTCTGTAGGCCTTTATGTCCCCCACACTGCACCTCAGCAGCAGGGAGGTGGCAGCCCACCACAGCAGACTTTATACCACTGGGGGCTCTCTGCCTTCTGCTGGCGCAGATCCTGACCGAATTTGGCTCATGGTGACCCTATGGCAATTCTCTCACAATACACTGAGTGCACATAGGGCTTTTTCAATGTCATGCCTCACATTCTTTGCAATCTCTTGTCACTGAAGAAAGAGTGGGCTACATTTTCTGCAGTAAAAAGCAACAGAGGGTCCTGTGGCACCTTTAAGACTAACAGAAGTATTGGGAGCATAAGCTTTCGTGGGTAAGAACCTCACTTCTTCAGATGCAAGAATCTGAAGTGAGGTTCTTACCCACGAAAGCTTATGCTCCCAATACTTCTGTTAGTCTTAAAGGTGCCACAGGACCCTCTGTTGCTTTTTACAGATTCAGACTAACACGGCTACCCCTCTGATTTTCTGCAGTAGTGACTTAACATCACGACCAGCCCCTTTACTTCTCATTAAACAAGCAGATGTACAGAGAAGTGACGCTACTTAGTTCAATGTACCTGACATCAGACTCCAAGGTGTCATAGTAGTAATATGAGTGGGCTGATCCTGCCACCTTTGAATTTGATGGCAAAATATACATTGAATTCAGTCTGAGCAAGAGTGGGATTAAGATCTCTCTTTTGTAGGAGTGATGAGGAGTAGGGACACACAGTTAACAAACTGGCTTTTCTAAAGAATCTAGGGTTCATCATGCTGCACAAGAAATATTTTAGGTTATATATTATAATACTGGGTATTTTCCCCCCACTGTGTTTGAGAAAAACTGATCTTATTTTTATCTACCTAAAAGACTAGCCATAGGACTTTTGCTCTGAAATAACCTCCCCCGAGTCAGTGGGGTGGCTACACAATACATTTGAGAGTGAGATGGATGTTATAATGGTAGAAACTTGTCAATGCCACAGTTGTCATGCCAATCCAAACCTCGCTGATAATGCATGAAATGAAGCTCCAGCCTCTTGATTACACTCTGCATGTTGCCTTCATGCAAGGCCAACTACCTTGCTCTCTTATCTCCACTGCTGTTTTGATTTGCATAGCTTTGATTTCATAGCAGAATCTGACTTGCAGTGAAGACCTAAAGGAGACATTTTCTCATATTTTTGTAACTACAACAATTTATTCTATATTTTTCATTACAAGGTTGTAGTTCTATTCTGTTGCAGCCTACTTTGACTTCAGTGCTGACCACCCTCAGATAAAGCGTGGGGGCACTCAGAGTCCCACCTTAGAGGCTAGGTCTACACTATGAGCTAAGAGTGCGATTCCCCCGCTTGTGGACATGTACTCGTTCGAGTATAAATAGTCGCGTAGCCGCAGTAGCATGGGCAGCAGCAGCACGACTCCGTGTATCCATTATTTTCAGGTAGGTTTGTACTCAGCATATGCCTCAGCCATGCCTCTGCTGCTGCTGCTGCCCAGGCTACTGCAGCTACATTGCTATTTATATGTGCACTAGCTCTCCCTGAGCTAGCGTAGTAGGTGTACACAAGCAGGGGAAATCACACCCCTAGCTCATAGCGCAGACAGAGAGTTAAAACAAGGTATTGTTTATAGAAAAAAGAAAACCCAGAACAGTTCTGAGTAAAACAAACTGTGATGTAATAGAAACTTCAGACTAAATGACAGTGATTCGTGTAAACTATGTTTTTACCAGCCTGCAGTAAACTTAGTAAAAGCTTCATCCTGATCATATACTATTAGTAATTCCACTACGAAAAAAGATCAAATGCTGGCCCCACTGATGTCAATGGCAGAACTCCCTTCGACTTCACTGGGGTAAGCATTTCAACCAAGCCATGACTGCACATGTGGTGCTGAGCCTGAATGGAGATGATGGAAGGTATAAAAGCATAGGAGTCTTTTAAATGGAAGGTGGTACATTATGTAAAATAGTAATAGGATATTGTTAGGAGCTGGGCGAAATCTTGTTATCAGACAAGTTAAAACCACTCTGACTGCTGGGTGTAAACTCACCCTTTAATTTAGCCTCACAATTATGTTAGTTGATCATAAGCCTCTACCTAAGGCAAAAAGGGTCATGTGAGCCCATCTGGGAGTTTTGGACTGAGTGAGCAGAGCGCTTTTGTTGAATAGGGTGTGTGAGCATTCAGGCAAAACACACAGAAAGTGAAAACAGAACAGAGAAAGTCAGAAGCAAAAATATGCAAGAAAGTCAAGCAGTAGCCTGTGAGTGCAGCGTGACCCTTGAAAAAGCTAAAGAGAGCACTTTGGGACTGGTGTTGACTAAAGAGGCTTGGTGCAATAATGCAAGAAATGATTTTCTTAGCTCTTTTCTTGGTTCCTCCTGCATTCGGAGAACTAGAACTTCGTAAATTTATTTCAAATAAACAAGATTGCAACAAAGACAATACTAGACTCCATCAATTTCTACTTCCAACTGGAACATCCCCAGGGTCCACAGACTGGACAAGCTGCTCAGGTCAAGAAGAGGCAATAATATTATCTTAAAGCAGAGAAGAATCTAAACCTTATTCCTTGTGGGCAAGTTTGAAGAATTTGCAGTGAGACTAGCATTCATTTGGCTTCAGTGTCCCTAGTCTTTCAGATTGCCTTTGGGACACCACAGCAAATGGTCCAGGAGCCCCAGCTACATGGTGCCTCAATAGTATAGGGGCTCCACTTCACTCCCACCTACATGACCTGTCAGGGGCGCAGACTCAGAGGAGTTTACTTGTTACATTGGATATCTGGATACATGCATTTCAATTTACCAGTAAATATCATATATACCATCGAATCTTGCCTTTTTTTTCCCTTCATAGTGTTGCTATCCTGCACTGTACATCAAGATAGTAATGCTATGCAGGAATAGAAAACAGAACTGGATTCCAAAAGGTATTTTATATGATATCCCAGAGACACAGCATCTGAAAACAGGAATGCAGCTGGGTTCAGCAGCATGAGTACATGCCCACTTATATATTTTATGAAGGGCCAGATTTTCAAAACAACTGAGCTCCCATTTAGGCATGTAACTAAGGGCCAGATTTGCAAAAGTGCTCAGCACTCCCAGTGTGGCATTTATGGCCAGATTCTCAGAAAAGCACATTGGGTGCTTAGTTCTTATGGAAGTGTGGCCATTAGTACCCAGAGTATTCTAGGCATTTTTTCACTCCCCCCACACACATACACACACATGCCCCGAAGAGCTTAGAGTCTAAGTAGACACAACATGTTAAGAGAAGAGAA